>NW_010269956.1:37745-62480 GCF_000690775.1 Eurypyga helias
TTTTTAAGTAACAGACACTCAGATTTTTAAAATCCTGATCCAGAAGACCGTTTAATCGCATGATTTACTTTAAGTACGTAAGTAATCCCATTGACTTCAATGGGACCACTCTCAGGTTAAAAGTTAAATGCGTGGTTAAGTGCTTTTCCTGGATAGTATTTAAGTTCTTTTCAATTTCTCATTTACTCTCATTCCTTGCTCATGATACTTGAGCTGTACAATGTGTTGGAAGCACAGCGTTTCAAGTAAATTGTTCAGCATGGGGACACGTAGGTTACAACACAGCAATTTCCATTGCAGCTTTTGTCTAGCGCTGAAGGAATTCTGACTGATGGATACCAAGTGCTTTTTTTGACGTTATTTTCTCTGAGGAACTAATGCCTAATTCCCTCTGCTGCCTAGTTTATTTGCTCAGCAGTGCCCTAAACAAGAAAGGTTCCCTTCAAACAATAGGCTGCTTTGCACTCTGTGTGTGTGTGGTTTACTGAATCCAGACCTAGGGAAAATGTACTGGTCTTCAGCTGGTATGAATCAGAGCAGTCTGCAGAGATGAGGGAGCTATGCTTATTTACATCAGCTAAGGATCTGACCTGTTGTCTGCTGTGTTCTTATATAAATGTGTGTTTATGTGCAAGTTAAACACATAACATATGGCCAGAGGACAGGTCTTCAATAATCTGCTCTTGGGATATGAGATATTAGAGACATGAGAGCAAAAGGCTGAAATTAAGGATTATTTCTTCCTGAGGTCAGGTATGAAAATACATAAAACACTATTGTCTCCCAGTGCCAGTAGCAAAATACTTCTGAATCATGGTCACAACATAGTTAAGTCTGTACTATGGACCTTCAAAAGCTTTCTAGCACTTAAGGCGTTTCTAATGAATCTGCATTATTTCAGAACTTTTAGTATTAGTCACTGACTATTCCTGTGTCCTACATATACGTGACCAGGGGCTCTGCCTCCTTTCACAAACTGCCAAGTGGCCGTTTCAGATCAGCCATGCTAGGAAGTTAAATATTGCCTAACTCGTGGTTTCAATTATTTTCTGAAGGCTTCTATATCTGTTGACCAGATGCAGAGCTGAACCCTTTCTGTAAGGTGCTCAGCACATACAATGATAAACCTCCTTGCCATACAGCACTATCCCAATACTCCAGTTTTTTGTCAATATTCCAGAGTAAAAATATTTTGTTCATTAAATTGCCTATCAGTAATTTGCATATACAAACTATATTGTACATAACAGAGATGCAATTCTTAAAGAACAAAATAAAATTCAACTTAAATGCACAAATGGTTATGTTTTTCTGCCTAATTTCCAATTGGAGTTGAGGTGAACATTTTTTACATCTTCAAATTTTATAAAAACCTCAGCGTAGAGGTGCAAAATAACTTTGATTTGCATAGGAGACACCTAGTTCTCCACACTTCAGGAAAGGCAGGGCTCCACTGTAATGAGAGCCCCTAAGAGCAAATAGGTCACCACTCCAACAGTTTCTGGAATAACATTTTGATGCAATTGTGGAGCCAGACAAGCAAAGCCATAAAAAAAACAAAACCAAAAAAACCTATACCACTGAAAAACATTGATGTACCTCACCTTAGCATTTTTATGAGAAAACAAATACCTCCCAGGTAACTGCATAAATAAGAGCCTACCAAATATCCTAGGTAGAAGTTCATCAACTTTTTGATCCGGAGACAGCAATTTGTCCATTGTGATAAATAACCACAATGAGCCTATCTTCCAAGCCTTTTCTTACATCTGTATTTTATCTATAGGAACGAAATAAAAACATCAGCATCAGAAAACCCTACAAGACACTGTCCAGAAAGTAGGATGCATGATACTGTGCTGGACACTAATAATAATGTAGCTAACCCAAAACCTAAGTGAAAATCTAGCATGACTTGGAAGTGTTACAGTCTAATCCTAAATAAATTATTGTGCTCTGTAGGAGTTTGCCTTCATCTTTTATGAGTTTAACACTTTGATTCAAGTTTTCAGGAAGATGATGATTTAGATGCAGTGTGTGCCATTTTGGCTGACTGCAGACTGTGCTAGGAAATGGTAGACAGGATTTTGTACAGCTTGAAATAATTTCCAACTTGGTGGTGCTTTAAGTGTGAATGCTCAGAACCTGTCAACTTCCATGTGTGATAGATGTTGCATTTACCCATATTTAGCAGGTTATCTGTGTATCCCATTTTGGCCTGTGTCACACACATCATAAACTCACAGGCTAATAGAATGGTTTGGGTTGGAAGGGACCTTCAAAGATCATCTAGTCCAACCCCCTGCTATAGGCAGGGACATCTCACCCATTCAGGTTGCTCAAAGCCCCATCCAACCTGACTTTGAAAACTTCCAATAACGTGGCCTCCACAGCTTCTCTCGACAACCTTTTCTAGTGTCTCAATGACCTCATCGTAAAACAATTCTTCTTTATATCCAATCTAAACCTACCCTCTTTCAGTTTAAAACTGTTACTCCTTGTGCTGTCACTTCAGGCCCTAGTAAAAAGTCTCTCTTCATCTTTCTTAAGGACCCCTTTAAGTACTGAAAGGTCACAATAAGACCTCCCCAGAGCCTCCGCCAGGCTGCACCACTCCAACTCTCTCAGCCTTAACAGGAGAGGTGTTCCAGCCCTCTGACCATTTTTTGAGGCCATCCTCTGGACCTGCTCTAACAGACCCATGTCTTTTTTGTACTGAAAACCCCAAAGCTGGAGAAACACAGAAATCACTGAACTGTTGTTGTTGTCAGGGACCTCTTGAGATCATCTAGGCCGCCCCCTCTGCTCAAGCAGGGCCACCTATATCTGGTTGCCCAGGACCATGTCCAGTCAGGTTTTGAATATCTCCACAGATGGAGACTCCACAACCTCTCTGGGCAACCTGTTTCAGTGTATGACCATCCTCACAGTAAAAAAGGGCCTGTAGAGATAGGACAAGGGGTAATGGTTTTAAACTAAAAAGAGAGTAGATTTAGGCTGCATGTAAGGAAGAAATGTTTTACTGTGACGGTGGTGAAACACTGGAACCGGTTACCCAGAGAGGTGGTAGATGCCACATCCCTGGAAACATTCAAGGACCGGGGGGATGGGGCTCTGAGCAACTTGATCTAGTGTGGAAGATGTCCCTGCTTATTGTAGAAGGGGGTGGACTAGATAATCTTTGAAGGTCCCTTCCAACCCAAACTATTCTCTGATTCTATTCTATGATTCTCACAGTAAAAAAGTCTTTTCTCATGTTCAGATGGCCTCTCATGTGTTTTACATTGTTCCTATTGCCTCTTATCATGTCACTGGGCACCACTGAAAAAAAACCTGGCTCCCTAATAGTCATTCCCTCCCATCAGGTATATGTACACATTGGTAAGATTTCCCTGACCCTTCTCTACTCCAGTCTGAGTCCCAGCTCCTTTGGCCTCTCCTCATAGGAAAGATGCTCCAGTCCCTTAATTATCTTTATAGCCCTGTGCTAGACTTGCTCCATTGTGTTCATGACTCTTTTACTGGGGAGCCCAGAACCAGACACAGAACTCCAGGTGTGGCCTCACCAGTACTAAGTAGAAAGGAAGGATCACCTCCTCGACCTGATAGCAATCCTCCTCTTACTTCAGCTCAGGATGCTGCTAGCAAACACAAACAAGCCAGATCTTGCTGAAACTGCATGTCACTTGAATGAATGAGATTAATTTGACCCAGTTTGAGAGACCTACATTTAGTTTAGACCGCTATGTTCACTTTCTAGTCAGGAGAGAAAAACAGTGTCTTCCAAAGTGCAACTCACCTAACTCTGAGACCAAGGTCCACAGTGGGTCAGTTAGTTCAGTTGCAGCTTAGCCTAGAGCTCTTCCTTGGCCACAAAGAAAGCCTAGATCACTCACGAGCTGAGGTGCACATGCTGTGCACACTCAAATCTGGACTGGGAAGTCCCACAATCCTTAGTGTTTACTATTTCACAATGCGTGCAGATGTATCAAGAAACTGGAAGTGTGCGCAAATCCTACAAACTTTTCCAGAATGGTTTCATGCCAGAGCAGAAGGAAACAGGAGAAACAAGAAAGGATTTCATATAGTTATCCTCTTCTGCCACATGTGCATCTTAATGGGCTTCCTACATTCTTGTTCGCAAGGACTGATGAGCTGTTGGTAGAGGATATGGAAGTGTATTTTACTTCACATAATTCCAAAGGGAGAGACTGTTCTCATCATTGTCTCTCCTGACATTTTGGTACCATGTAGTCTTTCTTATCTCACCACCATTTCCCTCTCTGCCTTTTTTTGTCTCATTTCTAATTCTCATTTGCTGAGAACTCAGTTTTTTCTTTTTTATTCTCCTCCCATTTGTCAGGTCTTCGTAACTAATGTTGTTGTTTTTTCACAGTGCTTTAAAAGCTTTGAGTACTGAGGCAGATGCATGGGGCAGCGGACTAGTTACATAAAAGGACAGCTGTAAAAACATGCGCGACGGCAATTAAGCAAGAACTCTTAGAAGCATGAAGTCATTAATTCTAATTGCAGTAAGGCTCTTCTTAGAAATTGTTCCTAACATTTTAAATGGAGAAAAAGTCAGCTGCAGGCAGCATTCCAGCTTTACTTCCTCCACTTCCGTGCGGTTGCAAGCAAAGGGACTGCGCGTGTCCTATTATCATCGGCCACATTGAGGAAGCTTTATCTTCAGACATCCCTCTTTGGGCTTGCTGTCCTGCAGGCACGGGAGCAGATTCCACTTTAAAAGCAGCAGAAGTAAGAGGCCATGTTACCAGACAGAGGATTACTCCCCGACAAAGACATTTCTAGTTTCTTCATCGAAATCCTGAAAGCCTTCAGTTACTTTTCCTGAAAGCAGCACATCAGGGCAGTTAGCAGCACCTTCAGGAGTTGTTCAGCACCTCACAGACTGATAATTCAGTCATCTTAATTTCATTAAACTCCAGAGTTGTTTCCAATAAGCAGCCACTCTTTTAACTAGCTGATACAGAGCTTGAATGACGAAGAAACGCTTAAGCAAACCAGATGAAAACACACAAGGAACCCTGTTCCTTTCAGTTTCAGGCTGAAAGCTGATATATTACATGTCTGCATGCAATAAAAATTTTTTGTTTTAATGTTCCTAGGGAAGCTTGAAACTAAATCCTTGCAAAACATCTGGTTCAAAACTCCAGCATTTTAATATTAAATACTTCCTGAATCTGTTTGTGTAACTGTACCATGCAGGTTTGCTTCATAGCTTTATAATAAATTGCCTCTAACTCATTGTGTTATCCTTGCACTGACTTTGATATCTCCTGCTGATAACACAACATCAGTAACAGTGCTACTCCAAGTTCAATAGTTAGCTGATATCCCAAGCACAGATTCTGAAGACAACTGCCTAATTTTTAGGTTTCAGCTTCGTATTGTCTTAACATTCAACTTCGCATTGTCTTACGTTCAACAAGTTTTTAATTCTCTGTTCCTTAAGATTAATTAGACTCCTTTACATTACAGATTTGTCTTCCTAAATACAGTGTTCTGTATCACTTACAGGCACGACAGGTTGCTTCTGCAATGTCTCTGGATAAGGTGTGAAGAAACTTTGCATGCCCCTGTGAACAACAGTTGTCATGCTGCTGGGACTGGTATTTAGAACTTTGCTTCAAAGCCCTGAGGGGCTTGGAAAAAACCAACTAGGCAGTGAATTGCAAGATTTTTTCCACACCTAATAGTCATCCCGAGTGTCCATGGATAGACAAGCAAAAGGAAATCAGAAAAGGCTCATATATTTTAAAGCACGCTAAGCCTTGTGAAGGTGATCTTGCTGACCTCAAAAGCCATAGCTTAATAGTTCCGAATAAAGGCATGTTAAGAGTTAGCGTGATGCTCTAAGTTATGCAGGCTGATTTCATGCCTTCCGGTGGTTTCGTTTTCGTGCAGAGCACAGTGCAGAGTCCTGACGTGGCATTGCCTGACCCTTCTCCAGACAGGGGAATTGTGTAGGCATGGCACTGAGCTGCAGGGCTCATGAACTTCGGGATCCTGTCATGCTAACATAGCCGTGCTACTTCTGGGGCTTGAGCAAGATGTGTTGCTTAGACTCATTAGCTATCTAACTCAGGGTAGCCTCAGCACCTTAGTCTGAGGCCTTTCAGCATGACTGAGAGCATCTCAGGAGCTTGCCTCTCTCTCCAGGCTTAAGAAGGGGCCTTGGTTCCTAACTGCAGCTACTCAGGTAGAGCTCAAAGACAGACTGAATACAAACTGAGGGATGGCTCCAAGAGCCTTTGAAATACAGGAGAAAGCAGAAACCTCTCGGGGGCTCCTGCAGTACTAGAAAGGATTAAAACCAAACCAAACCAAACCTTCATACAGCAAAAGTTTAAATCTATAGCCTTAAAACCCATACTAACTGTTAGCAAAGGTTTGTGCATGCTTTCGTTTAGCCATGTAATTACACCATAAGCCCCCACTAGGATTTAATTTCAATCGAAAGCAGCGGAACTAATGGTGTGCTTACAAATAAAGCTAATTAAGATTTTCTAGAACTGGGGACTATTTCGTAAAAGTGTCAAGAGATTTAACGTCAATATGCAGCACTTTGCATGACTCATATAGCCTATAAATATGTACAGGTATTTTCAGCCCCATCATTATATGACTGGCCTAGCTCAGAAAGAAATGTAAAAACACACAGTAGGAAACAACTCTTCCAAACAGCAAATAATTGTGTAAATATATAACTGGAACAAAACCCTACAGTTGATGTATAACACAGGAAATTCCATTTCAACATATTTCTTGATGCTTAATCCTGCCAGGTGGAATGGATCAACAAAAAGGGAGAAGTTACAGTACATTGTGGAAAAAATGTTATACATTTGCGGAGGTCATCCAACAGGACAGAAAGCAGCTCCACAAAGCAGCTACAACTCTCAGAGCTCAAGTTCAGCTAGGTTCAAGCTCAGTGTCTATCTGTATCATTACTATTATTTATGTTTCAATTTATCAGTACCTTGCAAAAAGCCCATTTTTACTGAAGCCCTTTTCAAGCTATTTCCTTAATTTCTTCCAATATATACATATTAATTTCAATTAAAATATATCAGTATTGGAATTTGGGGAGGGGAAAAAGACTTTCTACAACTTGCTCAGAAGAGCTTCTTCCGACTGTCTCCAGTATGATTCAATATTAGAAAAGTACCTCATAATTTGCAACAGCAGAAGGAGCACTGAATCATCACCTTGTACTAGACTGTGAAAAAATGGACACGTGAGTACAATGTCATGGTATGGCGTTCGATGGCTGATCGAAGCACTCAAATTCAGAGGAAAATAAAATATTAAGAGGAAACTGCTGAACATGGTAGCTGAGACAAAAACTGCAGCTCTCCACAGTAGGTCACTGCAAATCAGATTTGGAATGCTAAAAGAGAGTGCATATTTGATATGAAACATGAAGGTATAACTGGTGAGACTTTTGTTTAATTAAATTCCAAATAGAAATGAGAGAGGAAAAGATTTCCAGACTGAACATGACTAATAACTGCCTTTCAAGAACAGAGTGTTGGATTCCTAAGTGCACTTCAAAGGTTAAATTTAAGCCCAAGATTAACGTTAACAGGCTCTAGACAATTTTGTCCTCAGGTGCCTTAGACCTCCTCTTTCAGCTATTAGATATATATGAAATAACATGAGAACAAAGAACTAGGATTTGGTGGTTTTGTGAAAGTAAATACATACATACACATATATATATATGTATAAATAATGCCGATTTCTGTGTGGTTACATTCTGGTTATAATGAAGTGTGAGGAGTAACATCTAAGACAATGCAACACGCTTTGCAATGTTTAAAACTAACTGAATTGAGAAAAGGAGCCCAACACCCCCCAGGACTCTGTGGCTCAGCATTAGCTTTGGTACAGATTTCCCCTAAGAACTGACTTTACAAGGTACAAGAGTGTGTTTGAGGCACAGAGACTTGGAGAAGGTGGGCAGTTCTGCGAGTAAGCAGTGGGACCAGTGCCAGAGGCAGCCTCCAGCCTGTCCATCCTGCGGCCGGAGTGCTGCTTTCCTTCCCTGCCAGGCTGAGGCCTCCCACTTTCTTGCAAATTCCTGTGAATTGTGTTGAAACTGCCCTTTTTACTCTGGATCAAGTAAAAATTTCTCTATATCAAGCCAGATCTAGAAAGGCCATCAGTACCTTTTGTTTGTTAATGAATATTAGCAAAGATAAATGCCGAAAAGGAGGGGGCAAACCCTTGCAGTGAAAGATTGAAGTCTTTGTTAGGATTCATTACACCTGTAGGCCAACAACATGCATCTCACAAGCGTCTGTAATAGACTGTCTTCCTTTATGCAAATGTATTTTCCATTTACACCCTATCCTGAGCCAAGCGTGAGGCCCAGAGATAGGCTGCCCCTTTTACTTCAGCCCAAGCCCCTGGGGTGCCTGCTTGGAATTGCTACAGAAGAGAACTTGAAAGGTTTTGTGTGGTGATGGGTATCAGGCAAGGGGTTAGCAGCATTTCAGTGAGCCAGCAATTAATATATATTAAAACAAAATACATATTCCCCTATGCTAACAGGTTCTCCACTCTTTCTCATAATGTGTTTAAAAATAAAACCCTCAGATCTCTTGCCTAAGCAGCATTCATCAGCTAGATCTTAACCATCAATCATCAATTGACTTTTATGAACTATGAGATAAACAAAAAATGAATGGGATGTTTTAAAACTGCAGTTACAAACCATGAGCTACAAACATCTACTTTCTCCATCCCCTCTTTGACTTCAAGGGACTATTATTGCTGAACAACACAAGGTGGGATATGATTTGCTAACAATACTTGTCCATATTTTATATCAAGCATCTGTTAGCATTTAAATATCTCATTTCAAAATACCCAGATTTTACGCAGGTCAGATCCCAGACATATTCCACACACATGGATTAACTGAAGAAAAATCATTGAAAAGGCAAATCCCCAAAACATTAGCAAGTATAATGATGTACAAAATGCCAAAATTTGCTTATCTCAATTCAAACTCTACTCATATGCCAGCCTGAACATGGTTTCCTAATTTTTTTTCAATTTCTGTATCTTCAGAAGGTATAGGTAGAAGGCCATTATATAATCCAGTGTTTTTTATAGCAAACTAAAACTATGCTGAAGAGATTAAATGTTGGAAGCTATTTTTAGCCAAACTAATTGTAACAATTTCACTAAGAACATAAGCTGCAGATGTCTCCTAAGGTAAAAAAGCAAGATGATGGAAGAGCTAGTAAGAAGAAAGGCTACCGACTACAGAAAATTAGCAGATCCCAATTACATTAAATTATGCAATTCTGCCCAATGCTCCCCCTCGTGGTTTTGCCCACAGAGATGAGCATGAAGTCCCATACACACAAAATCCTCCAGCCTAATGACAAAACGTCCCGTTAATAGGATTAAGTACCTTCTCATCAGATAAGTAGAACATGGCAAAATCCCTGACCCTCCCAGCAATTAGATCAGAACACAGCCCGACCCCTTCCTGACACAGGGAGCAATTTTGCAGAGGAGGCGTTTCAGTATTAATGGTAAATATGTTGGGGTTTTTTTACTTTTCTTTGGTAATGGGTTTGTATTTCTTTGCAAAGTTAATTGTTTTTTCGCTATAAATGTAAAGGTACAATATGCAAGTAACTATAGAAGTAAATCCAGGCTTGTAATTTGCATATGCACTTGCAGCTGATAACTGCATCTCCAAGAAGGCTAACAAGAAAGCACTCAAATAATGAGTTCACTTCATCAGATGAGAACTGTGAAGTGTAGTTGCATGGTTTCTAAAAAATAAACCTTCCTCCTCTAGCTGCTCTTGGGAGGGAAATAAAGCAAATGGCATTCCTTTCCCTTATTTTGTAGGAATTTCTTTCAATTGCTGATGTGTTTGTTCACAAAACTGATCTAATTGCCAATTCCTTGGCACACCTATTACTGTTTCTGCTATATTAAGTATTATCCTGAAGGACAAAGAAAAGAATTGGATGTTTGGAGACAAGGAAGGGAACAACATTCTAAAAAGTTCCTTTTTTAAATTTGGCAGTAATGTTTAGCATGGGTACATTTATAATATGAACTAAGAACACAGTGTGAGATATGTAATTAAAATGTTTCACAAGGTAGAAAAGAGATTGACTGAGACGCACAAACTTTTGGGTTTTATATATGTATATATGTCCTGATTCTGTTAGACCACTGTGCAAACTCAGTGGAATTAATCTAGTTAGTCTGAATAGATAATTACAAATGAGGTCAAGCTTCTTTCTTACTCATGTATTTTCGCTAACAATAGCATTTAGATCTCAGAAACCACAGTTAATGGGACTCGTATAATACTTAGTAAACACTACACCTAGGCATTTGAGTGTTACTTGACTGCATCGACCTGCTTCTTTAACAGAAAGAATATGAAGTCCTCTTGGTTATTTATAATATATGTGCTATGGCTGAACGGTCATCAGTGTGCACCAACAAGGCAGGAGGAAATGAATCTCCGGGAAAACCTGAAGCGTACGTATGCTTTTTTATATCGAGGGTGTGCTAGAAGCCTCTGGGTTCAGGCCTCCAGTCAGGCTTGCCCTGGCACATTTTGACTTCCACACTCACTGGTGGCAGCAGGATCTGCATACGTGTGTGGAGCTTCGAAACTATCATAGAGCTGACTACATGCATCCACACACTGGGGACATGAGAACAACTGAGATGAGAAAGTAAAGGGAGTAACAGATAAGCCTCCCCTTACAAAAAAAAAAGAATTTACAATATTTTTATTGGTTATTTGGTCCTTCATAGATCATTAGAACATAAACTGAACCCAAAATTCAATCCAATGGATATTTAATTATTTTGTTTGTTTAAATAATCTTTGCAAATGCTTATTCTAGAATTTTGTGCTTAGCTGTAAATATGGTTATTACAAATAATTGAAATAATATGACTTAATTTAGAAAAAAAGCAGCTATTCTGCATATAGTCACCTTTAAGTGCAGCTTGATTTTGTGGATAGGAATCCCATGAAGTCATGGAATATTCCTTTGCTTCAGCCTATTTTATTAATATATATGTAGCAAACAAAAAATTGGAAGGGGAAGGGAGAAATAAAGGATGAAATGATTGACATGCTTTGGCCAGTCTCAGGGTGATGTGTTCTTTACTTGTTTTGTACAGTACCAGTGATAGGGTATTTCTGCAAAGGGAACAAATACAGATAAAGGATATGCAATCCTGTAAGAGCTTCAAGGTGCAACATGTGGGCCAACACAGGCTTTCACCAAAACTCTATGGTCATTACCTCTCAGGAAGCCTGGAGAGGTATTTTGATGAAAGCAGGTTGAAGGCACCTGTAATCTACATTTTCAAAAGGTTAAGGGAAACCATCACAGACTGATTTCAGATCAAAGATACATATATAGGTTACGTCATTAGGAAATTGATGAGTAATCCTTGGAGATACCCAAAACCCAGGATGAGGTCCTGAGCAACCTGCTCTTGTTGACCCTGCTTTGAGCAGGGGGGGTGGACTCAATTTCCAGAGATGCCTTCCAGCCTCAACAGTTCTGGGATTCAGTGATCAGCAGTGGGACAGCCGAGTCTATAGCTTCAGTTACACACAGCTGATCACTGACAAAAGCTCTGAGCTAGATTATTATCCAGTGGAAATTGCCTTGGCTCTATGTTATTCAACATTCACTATCTCAAGATTTGTCTCTGCAACTGTAAGGAAACGTAGAACTGTTACGTTGTCCTTTGTCATCGGTGCATGACAATTTGCGATAGAATTAAAACCTGATTAGGTCACTGTATAATTTGGCTTTTTTTAGTATTATCTGAAGTTGGAGAGAAGTACATAGATGAAGAGGTAAAGAAAGCTTTGATCGGTATCAAACAGATGAAAATTATGATGGAAAGAAATGAAGATAAGCACATAGACCTCATGAAAACCTTGAAGAAGAGCAGTGAAGAAAAACAGGTAACTGAAGTTCATCTGGGCTTTTGGCTTGTGTTTTTGTCAAGTTGTGGATATTTTAAATCAAAGATGAGGCAGGTTGTGCATGGATTTAGTCTACCTCCTGTAAGTGGTATGCCATTGTGCTTAGGCCAATAAGCAACCCAGAAGGTGTCTCCCTTTTTCTGGGAAGAATGTAAATCACATCATATGTACACTCTGAGCAGCATACACCTCTTTATGTGGTCACATAGCAAAGTCAGGACTGACAGGAAATCTTTGCCCCTTTCTCTTACCAGCAGAAGAAAACTCTCTTGGCACCTTTATTGAGGTTCTCACTGCCCGTCTCCTGGAAGCAGGAGTTGGGCTAAAAGACATCCTATTCTAGCCTACCAAACCCCTGGATGTTCACATTTCAGATAAAGTGAAAATATTAGTTTATATTTCTTAAGAAAGAGGTTGCCTGCTGGCAGGATGCTGGCAGGCTGAGACTCAGCCCTGAGGGAAGCTTTCAGAGGGCACTGGAATAAATCACTGAACAAGAGCACTCACTGCCTGCCTCACTGGTGCCTCTTTCAGATTGTGGGATTCTTTCAAAAGCTAGAGGTGAAGAGTTTCCATCTTCCCTTAGAAATACAGATTTCAAACCAAGTAACATTCTGCTAATTTTTCCCTGTGGCTGAATGTCTAAGCTATTTCTAAAATGAAATCAGGGAAAATACAGCTGAGTTGCCACACGTTAGCAAGTTACTTCTCTCGGCCTATCCTGGTTGTAAGGTAAAACATATTATTTGACAGTGCTTTGCTTGAGATTTGAGCTCCCTCATTTTCTTCTGCAACTGGGAGGTAACCAGCAGCAGGCTAGGCGTAGTCAAGCTGACGGTGACCACCACATGGAAATACAGAAGTTCTGCAGTAAAAGGAGACATTAAATGCTGCATGTGGGCTCAAACATCAATTTGGAGAGACAACCTGAGTCTTGTAACATCCAGAAGCCAGAGAAGTTGCAACAGCAATGTGCTGAATAAAGTATCGAGCTTACTGCTCATTTCGCAAAATCCCCTGCCTCACTGAATTCAGACCAAGGCAACTGCATAAAGCGGTTTCATGCCGGAGGTCCAGCATCTCAGCCTCACATGTCTTTATACATCTCAGGCCACAAGATGTTTTCCAGCTTGCTTTGCACACTTCAGACCTTCAGAAAAATATCAGAGACACAAATTACAATGCGCTCTAGAGAAAGTACAGGGGACGGGGGGAAATGGCCTAGCGCAATGCCTAGGCTCAGAGCCACATGCTCAGATGATCCTGAGAAAGAGAGATTACTGTATATTTAAAAAATACAAAGATCCTAACTATTGCTTTTGTTGAATTTGAAAGAAAATTCCCTCTTGACCCAACATCTGGTAGTTAGTTTAAACAATTTGTATTAGCAGGCCAGCAAGTACCTGATGATAGCTTTCTAACATCTTTAGGAACAACAGTGCACTCCCATTATCTACCCTGTGGTTAGTTCTCCCTGGATGATTTCATTTACACAGAACTTTCATCCACAGTGAGAGTTCATAAGAAACTGAACAAATATATTAGAGAGATCAGAAAATAATTAAACGTAGACTATGAAGACCACAGTTACTGTCTCCACCAAGCACATTCTGACAGAAATTTTCTTTTTTGTGAGCTTCTTCCTTTTTGAAATGCTGCCATAAAGGAGTAAGACTGACCAATTAAAAGGTTTCTGTCATACTTAGGAACAACCTGGAACATTGTTCGGAAAACTAAGCTATTAACATAATTTGTACTTGCAGATAAAACCCATGATGTACAATCTACTTCACTAGAAAGAGCTCTTCTACCTTTCCATTGCCAAGTCTAGTCTAAAATGTTGCTTTTGATCTGCTCAGCTTTGTGTTCTACCTGATTGAGAATGACCCAGTACATAGAAGCAGCAGCGTAACGTGCATCTTGTTTTCCTTCAGTATAGGAGTGACTCATACTTCCACAACAGCAGGGACAAACCCCCTCACTACAGTCTTTTGATTAGTATAATCCCAAAAAAAAGGAAATCCTATAGTGTTATGCATTCCTAATGTATAGTGAGGACCTAGCCCAACTAAACAGCAGTCCCTTAAGGCATAGAGCAAAGCAACAAAAAAGGGCTATTTGTGGAAGAGATAAATACTGCAGATAATTATATGAAGAAAAAAGATCTGAGTTAAGCATATGACCTTGTGAGAGACTGACTGCTTCTTGCAGAGAAAGACATGTGGGTTTTTTCATAACCTCAAAGATCCAGGTAGACTGTAGAGATCCATTTAGTTTTGTAGGCTGTGCCCTCTGAGAGAACAACATCAGAAAAACCCTTTAAGGAAAAGTTTTTCAATTTTCAGTTCCCTCCGTATGTGACTACAGCTGAGAAGTCAACCTACACAGGCAGTTAGGGATTAGCAAAAAATGGAACCTTAAATAGCCAAACTGAATGATCAACACTGTGTGTGTGTTTGTGTATATTTAGAATACTAATCTGAAAATTGCCCTCAAATGAATCTTTTTTCTTACTTAGCAAGCTTTGCAAATTATGGATGAAGTAAAGGAAAGATTAGAAGAAGAAGAAAGACAATGTCAAGTATCCTTGAAAAATTTATGGGATGAATGTGAGTCTTGTTTAGAAAGTACCTGCATGAGATATTATACAACTTGCAAAAACGGTTTGTCAACATTTAAAAGAAAGGTAGGAAGAAATTTTACATCTGGGAAATACCCCTTGAATCCACCTAACAGTTTTAGAGAGAGTGCCTATTATTTTCTCAATGGCCAGATCTGCCAGCTGTATCAGGTTACGAAAATTAATTTGATTTGGAGGGTCTGGAAATGCGAAGTTACATGGCAGAGATTACATGCCATTATATTCACTGAACATTGAGCCAAAATGAGTTTGGTTGCACCCTGGCGTGACTCCATGGACATTGACTATCTGCCTGACTCCAACGGAGTCACTCCATATAGAGTGTGTTGTCTCTCACTGTAGGACTTGCATTAAGATGCTCAGTAAATTGTTTGTGAAAAATACCACATAGATTCTTTATGGTTCATCTGAATATCAGCAGAGTTAAAAGGGTAGATGTAGTTAGGAAAATTCCAGGGGGAAAAAAATCACTGACTTCTACAGCATCATTCTTTCCTATATTTATTTTATTCTATTCTTTAAGTAAGAAAATAGCTTTAAAACGCCTAACTTTTAACCCAGGAAACTGTCAGCAAAGGAGGCTCCCCTATAATTCTACCAGAAATAAAATATGCTTTCCTGGCTGATGCATTATTATTACAAGATTTAACACAACTGTAATCACATTTTTTATTTGGGCATATGCTTTAAGTGCAGCTTAACAACCAAAACTGCGCAATTACCGCTACTGAAATTTTAGCCAGATTGCCCAGCTTTCACATCCCCAGGCACCAAAAAATACGATAACTTAAAAATGAAACATGGTGCGTTTCAGAAGCGACAAGCTTTAGAGCAAAGGTGTTTAACATTTGCGCATATTCTTAAAATTATTCAGGTAAAAATGTGGAAGATATTAAGATTATTGGTGATACCTTTTGATTTTTAGACACCTCCCCTCAAAAGTATCACTTGGGCTTCCAGCAGTCTATGGGTGCCAGGTTGAAATTGTTGCAGTACAAGTCAGACACTGCACTGTCCCTGCCTTTTACCCTTTTGGCAACTTCCTCCGTGAGCTGTATAGTTTATGCATTCCAAGTGAGCCGTGTGTTGTGACCTGACCGGTGTCAGAAGGAGAGGACAAAGACGAGAGCTGTGGCGGATGACACAGAGGCACAGGGGCGATACCGGCTCAGGCTGTGCCTGCGGTGCGGTTTCACAGTGCACCTTCCCCCTGAGCTGCACCAGCGGTCAGACCGAGCAGCTGATCCGATTTAAAAGAAAACCAAAGTCTGTGTGTATCTATATGTGTGTGTTTGGCAGGGTGCTTCTTAACCCAGTTTTATAATGCCATGGCTCCACAAAACTTTGGGAAGGTAGTGCAATAAAGCATGGAGCAGGGAACCAGTGGCTGAGACCCAGAGACTGGGTATTCTGTAAAGCAGAGTTGACACTTGGTCTCTTCTGTCATCAAACCATGGACTCAGAGCCACAGTTTCATTGACTTTAAGGGTTTCAGTTCGCACAAGAACACAAAAGACTTGGCCATTGGTGAGAGAGGGTAGGGTGTTTCCAGATTACAGCAAGAACAATCGCCTTCTGTTCTCTTCACTGTGCATAAGGACCACAGAAACGTTTTCACGATAAAGTCCAAACTGTTTGTTGGAAGAAACCCAAACGCCGATGCTAACTTTGAGCCTCTGCAGATTAAAGGCCAACTGGCACCCCGTTTACTCCAGATTTGATTTGGAGCTAATGATTTAGACTGGATGTATTTTCACTTTATTTAGAGTCTAGCGTCTTAATGGAGAATATGCTGTGATTGCAGTTACTAAGAGGGCATTGCTCCTATGGGTATTTGAAAGGAAATAAAACCAGAGACACCTTCCTGAGAGAGAAAAAACTGATAACTCATCAGGCAGCTGATCTATCTCCTTCTTACACACAGGTTGAAGATTTTTTGAGGAAAATACCTCCACTCATTTTTACTTTTCGTGAGGATCAAGGAAAAGACATCCAGTTTAATGAAAAGCCTGAGAAAGAGGACACCCAGCTAATAAAAATGGAAGGTTTATTTAGCCAACTATTATCAGACATGGGCTCAATATTTGACAGAAGTTTAGTTTTTTTCAAGCATATGCAAAAAGAATTTGACCAGTCTTTTCAGACTTATTTCATGTCTGATCTAGACTTGAATGAGTCACCCAGCATGCCAGCTTTACCTGATGACACCACCAGAAACGATGGCTCCCAGAAAGGCTGGGGTGTACCTGGCTTCTTACAGACAGTTTTTGATTTCAGTAAGACGGTGTTTGAAGGTGTCAGTGAGGTGATTACCGAAGTATTTGAAGAATACAGAGATAACAGAAGAGAAGTGCCGGAACAAGACAAAGGCAAGTGTTAAAAAATTAAAATCGACTGCACTGTCAATGACATCAAACCTCTCAGCATTGCTAAAGTATGGTTCGGGATTAGTCAGTGGTATGTTAATGTCAGATACAGTATGGAAGCTCTGGAGGCTTTCTTGGTTAAACAGGTATGTGTCAAGGATAACTTTATTGGTTAAATTGGAAGGTAAAACAACCTAAAAATTTCAGAGAAATGTCCCAGGGTGATTTACGGGTCCTATGCAGCCTGATTTTCACAGCAACTGTCAAAGAATTTGCAGGAGTTCCTCAGGAGCTCTTGAATTCATGACGGATTCAGGTTTTCGTAAGGATGACTGACAGGTCTCCTCTCAGCATTTGTCAGGATATGAGATGTATCAGATCACACTGACATGTCACCAACTCTAAAAGAATCATGGTAATTGTGTGAGACGTCAAGGCATGTCCCTGCCCTCGCCAAATGACAATAAACTCAGACAGACAGCTGCAAGCCCTGTTCTAGGCTACTGCAGCGATGCGGCGTGCCAATCAAACACAAATCAGCCATCAGATTTTCCAGGCACCAGAAAAATTTTGGTATAACAGTGGTTTCAGGTGATAACTCTCAATAGAGAAAAGCCTTGGTCAACTTTTAGAATACAACTAAGCCTTACCCTTTGTATCTTACTAATGCGACTAGAAAAACAAGCATCATTCAAATAAATGCTGGTGCCTATCTATAAGGAGATCACAGTAAGGACATGTTGTAACTCTGAGTGGTAGGGGACATAACCACTGTGTGGTCATCAGGAAAGATAAAGTTTAGTGATTCTACAACAGATTTTTAAATTTTTTCTCGTATCTCGTATCATGACCCACGTTACCTCAGAAATAAGCTTTGGTACTGTGTTCCTCTCATCTAGCTGTTCGTGACTATGCAACATGTTGACTTCTTCTCAGAACACACATGTTGTAGAAATAGCGCGTAATAATATTACTAATTGCTCAACAACTAGTGGAAAACATGCTACGATGCCTTTACTATAGTGACATGAATTCCTTGAAAGAAAACATGGTTTTCATCTTCTCCTGACTTCTACATTTAAATGGTTTATTCCCTTTTTTTTGGAGGGGGGAGGGGAAGAATTTATGAGAGATACTTGGGATTAATGGCAAGAAATTATATTCTAGCACACAGAGTAACAAAATGTATATTTATCAAGACCCTAAGCTTAATGGCAGTTTAAAAATACTGTGACTTCTTTCTAGACCCTGACAGAAGCGGCATGTTCACAAAACTTGTGTCAGGGGGCCGGAGGCCTCTGTGCAGGGAGCTTCGGGAGAACTCCTCTGGATGCCCACAGTTTCACGAGAGATGTCAGAAATGTCAAGACAATCTTTTGCACGGGAAGTAGCTATTTTCTGATTTATTTCTGTAACGTGTTGGCCACTGTAGGTTTGAGGCTGTCATGTTCTACTGTGCTGTTTCCACAGTTTTGGGGTTAAGTTTCAGTCACTAAGTTTTTACTCTAACCACGGACACAAACACTACTCCTCATTCCAAACGACTTCAATTACCTTTCCCTGCTGTCTCCACAGAGTGTCAGTATAGCTCAGTTGTTAACATACCACTGGAGGTCCACTCTATGACGAACAAAATACCTATATATTTTGTTAGAGTTGCCATCCACCCGAGAAGCAAGAGGTCGGGCAGCAATCGATCCCGCCTGGGTGCAGAAGCAAGAAGCTCAGACTCCCGACACTCGCTTCTCCTGCAGACAACCAGACCTAACATCAGGCAGCGCTCAGCTCCTCACTGGGAAAGCGAGCGCTGAAGAGCCCGTAATTGCTCTTTGGCAAACCATGTCAGCAAACAGGGCTGACAGGAATGACAAAAAGAGGACTGCTTGCCAGTACGTGAGGAGATGGCAAAGCTCTGGCATGCTCTTTCCATGGGCACCTGGAGAAATTCAGACTGCATCATCAAGAACTGCTCTCGGGACTCCTGCTGCAGCATAACACATTCGTATTTCCAGACTTATTTAGGCCATAAAAGCCACAGACTGTGCTTAAACCCAAATGTCTTCAGACTATCTCCAGTGCGGCAAATGTTAATGATCGAATGACACATTTTGAAGACACGATCAGACACTTCCATCTCACTAAAAATATCTTTTTGTTTACAATGAAGTATTACAGATACCAGTTTGTATCTGTGGTTACTGCACTGTCAACCTGGAGGTGTCCCTTAACAGCCCTATTTGACAGGGAACGAATTGAAATTTTCCATAGCAATTTTTGTATAGGTTTAATATAACATTTAAAATCCATATTTTAGTAAAGAAAAAACCATCAATCTTCAGTTCTGAATTCATGGCAGATGATACCAGTCACACACTAATGTTTAGCTAACGTTAGATAAATATTAGTCTAGCTAATGTTAGATAAATATTAGGCCTTAACACGCAACAGGAATACTAACAGGCTTTCTTGTAATAACCTATATACTTGGGATGGATTAATGATGGAATATGAGCAATTGAAAAAAAAAAACCACCTATAAAGTATAAGGAGATTATGAAGTTGCTGTATGTAAAATCTACCATTCTTATTTAGCATACCAGAAAACCTACTGCCTTGAAATATGACATAAACCTTAAAAGTACTGGGTAGGTCACTGGAATATAGCAAATGGGATAATTAATGCATTTTTTCATTATGAGCCTAAACAAAATCTACCAAAACAGGTCAGCAAGAATAACTTTTTTTTTTTTAGCAGTTTTTAAACACCAACCCAAAACATGCCCCCTTGCTAGACCTTTTTACAGTTGTCTATACTTCAGGTAGAAAAGATGAAGGACAAGACCAATTACTTTCCTATAAGCCTCATGCTGGCTGTCTTTTCTAACAGATTGCCCAAATGTTCCTGAACTGCACATAAAGTTTGATGAAGCCTTTAAGCTCGTTAATCTCTCGGGGGAGCAGTATGAGCAGATTCTCCAGGTGGTTCAGCGTCATACAGAAGACACTTCCTACTTGTTGAACAAAATGAAAGAAAGATTTGGGTGGGTGTCCGAGTTATCTAATATGACCATCGGACCAGAAAACATTTTCAATATAGTTAAGGTAAGGGTTGTCTTCCAAAGGGAACTACTCCACAGTGCTGTCTTTGACCTCTGCTTTGCTCATAACCTGCTCTCTTAGGGATTGAGGATGTTTGCACATGTGTAATGTCTGGGTTTTACAACACCGAGTTCCTACTCATCTTGAATTTATGTATGCTTGGTAATTCCTCAATGAGCCGAAACTCCAGAGATTAGAAACTATTTTCCTCCAAATCCTTTTAGTCTGATGGATGGCTGACAGGCTCACCTGAATCGCTGACTGATAAGAGTAAATTGGCACTAGCAGCCCTGACTGGCCTCAGATTACCTTCCCAGATAAATTTCACTGTACCAGTCAGTAACACATCCTTATCGGATCACTGAATATCTAGCTATATGTCTATGTCTGTACCTGTATATCCCAAAGCAGATCACTGAATATCTAGCTATATGTCTATGTCTGCACCTGTATATCCCAAAGCTCAAAGAAGGCAAATGTTATGCTGGTGTTACATAGGTTATTGCAGTGGAAGATGCATATCTTTAATAGCATCTGCCAATATTTCAAGAAATACATCATGATTAACTGTGCCTCACACAAGAATATATCCATGGTAAACTCAATCCATTTTCCTGGGTGAGGGACAAATCCTATTCTCCCTTCCAACTCAGAAATCCAATGTACTACTATTCCTGCAAGAGCTTTATATGAAATGATCGTGCAACACACCACAAAAAGCACAAAGTCCGGAACAGTATTTACGGCACTATTTAAGTACACCCACCCAACCAAGTCTGAGCTATCTGCTCTAGAAAATTAAAGCTGCAGGTCTAGGTCTGGTTTAGAAAAAACCTGATAAACTTGATGATAAGTTATAGAAACTGATAACTTCAATCCCACACATGTTTTCTTGAAATTAGTGGGAAAACTCACACACAGATTAGGAGATCAGAAGCTCTTCATAAATGTAGTTCATGAAATAAATACTTACATGCAGATGTTTAATACGGTCTTGCAGTGCCACACCAGCTCTACCCACCGCCTACATTTATGCTTTGGCATAAATACAGACACCCACTGTCTTTTCAGAAGAAAGTAATTTAAAGAAAGTAGACAAGTTTAGAATATTATTCTATTTAAATTTCCCTTATTAAAGGTGGTAGGCACAGTAGGTGTAAATAAAACTCAAAGTACACAGCAGTTTGTAGTGTCTTAGGGTACTGTTTTGTTCTCTTCTAGGTGGTACCTGGGGATCCCTCTGGTAAAAATGAAACCGTGGTAGAGGTGAATATTCTGACTTCACCCACATTCACCATTAAAGTTCCTCCCAGCTTAGATCCGAAGAGCACTGAATTCATTGAATACATAGCTGGGAGAGCGCTGCAACTATACAAGCAGAATTTTTAAGTGGTAAGTTCATCCTTGCTCCGTCCCTAGAGTAAGGGAATTCTTTGTAAAAGGTGTTTACATTGCAATAAACTTCAGCTGGAACGGGATTCAGCCACGGTATTTTCAAGACCATCTCCTCAGAAAAGACACATTGATTGAGAGGCAAACACAGGCGTTATGGAAAACAAAAATAAATGCTCAATGTTCTAGCCTGCAAAACACAGGCAGGATGATATTAAAAGACTTGTCTTATTTAACTGTGAAACGCTCAGTTTTTAAGTAACATCTGGGATGAGGTAATGTGATGAGAAATGTCCCTTCAGAAAAGAATTGCCTCACAACCACAGTCTAGAGCCTTGGGATCGCAAACCATGTCTTTGTGTTCATTAATCACAAATAACTGGAATTACCACTATTCATTATGGCTTTTTTGTTCTAGGTGGTGTTTAAGAGCATGCTCGTTATTTTTTATGATAAAGGAGTGCAAAGTTAGAATCAGCACCAGGACTTGAAAGAGCTGTTTTACCATAACATTTTCCCATTAGCAGCTCTCTGCTCAGATTAAGTGTTAACAGTGTCTGCAGTTTGGCTCGTAGGAACGTGCACAGAAAGATCCTTCTCATGGACTTGTAACCATCTCTGTAGAACGGGCTCACAGAGGCCTCTCTCCATGTTTAAGAGATTTCCAGATGGGGAGGGAAGAACCAGGCAGAGATGTAGGGGCAAACAATGCTACATATTCTCTATCCCCCACAAAGAATCTCCAGGGAAGATGGAGGGGTTCCAGGTGGCATCACGCCACTGTGGGGCTAGCCAGCCACTCAGAGAAACCCAGGAGGCTCCGAGATGCACAGCTCCATCTCTCAAAAGTCAGAGAGGGGCCAGAGCCAGAAGAGGCTCAAGACCTACAGGGAAATCACTGCAGCATCCCCCCAGTCTTCTGAGGAGGCACTAGATTTGGACATGGCTCCTCTTCAGGTCATAGGTGTCTGATATCCTCATCTCAGCAAACAAGGCATGGCCTGAACGCACACCTGAATGTCTCAGGAGGCACGTAAGAAGGATTAGCAACATTAACAAGATGAAGAAAAGACAATGTCAGCATTTTATATTGACTCTGGTTATTCTTTTGAGGCCAGACTCACAGATTTTAAAAAGATTAAAGAAATCCCTTCCACCAGAGAGGCTGAGGTGGGCTGCCAAATTTAGACAGAATATAATAAGCCTCACTATGAACTCTGATTAGGTAAATATTGGCAAAATTATGTGGATGCTACATTTAGAACAAAAACTTTTAAAAAGTATAAATATATAAAGTGTTTGGAACAGTTTTTCTACAGGTTTTCTTCAGAATCCTCTGTAATTTATATGCAGTTATTGATGATATATATACTCTTTCAGGTCACGTAAGACTAATCTTCAAGGTCTAATATGACACTATTCATTTCCTTAGCGTGGTTATGATTTTTTGCCTGAGTCTTAGTCTCATTCTTCTGCACAACGTATCTTGTGTAGCCATTTTCCTACCTGAGAAAAGTGAGTAGCGTTGACTTCCAAATCACAATACCATTTTGTGTTCAGGTTGCACAACAAATTCAGGGCACATGAAAGCGTGATGAAAGCAGAGTTAAAACTCGGAAAGATCTACAAGAAGTAGAAAAAGAGGGAAAAAAAATCTACTTCAGTCTGGTTTTTATGTTTCGTGTTTCTACAGCAGGGCACTGATACATTCCCCATACACTTATATTCCTAACATAACATTCTTTTTTCTCAGTCCAAAATGTTTAACTTTTTTTTTTCTTCTAGGAAAGAAGTGTGAAATCCTTCCTCCTGAAATCCAGTATATACTCCTTAGACAAAATACCCCTAAGCTCAACGTACAGCTAATTGTTAAATGGCTAGAGTTAAAATAATTGCATATAAATAAAATTTTGCTTAGTTAATACTGTGACATATGAGCTAGCAACCAAAGACTGTAGAAATCTTTTATTTCAAAACCAAATTCAAATCCATTTCAATATGCATTTATTTAAATAAAATGTTATGTATGTTGTAAATTACATAATCTTTGATAACTAGCTACGGCCCTGATTATGCAAAGATTTAAGGAAATAAACAGCTGTAAGCATACAAATAATTCCTATTTGCATACTTAAATTCAAGCACATTCTTAAGCCTTTTCAAAATTGGTCCCTACAGATGTTGCACATTCAGCTAAGCCTGAATCAACCAGATTTCCATATGCATGTAGCATATTATTTTCCAATGAAAATGTTCTATTTCTTCTTACAGTTGCTTTTGATGTTTACCATGAACATTAAATGACTTTTCTGAATATGCAGTAATGACTAAGTTTTCTGCCTTTGGCATTTCTTACTTGTAGTTTGCCTCTGGAGTCATAATTAACAGGGAATCCTTTATCAGAAAAGATGTTTGTTTTTTCCTAAATTATACACATTAGCTTGCAATGGTATTTGCAAATTATAATAAAGGTTAAGAGCTGATAATTCTCTCAGAAGCAGAGGTCTGGGTGATTTGGTTTCATTTGCTAAGCCTGGCATTTTTAAACATGTTTTGCAGACAGTTATATTCACCATTTCCAAATGTATCTCTGCTAAAAAAATGGTATTTTTTTCCAAGTGTACAAACTCATCAGTATTAGATGTAATACTAGCACAAGCACCGGTTGAGCGGAGAATGGATCAAGATCAGCCCTGAGGAGAAGGACTTGGGGGTACTGGTGGATGAAAAGCTGAACATGAGCCGGCAGTGTGCGCTGGCAGCCCAGAAAGCCAGCTGTATCCTGGGCTGCATCCGGAGATGTGTAGCCAGCAGGTTGAGGGAGGGGATTCTCCCCCTCTACTCTGCTCTGGTGAGACCCCACCTGGAGTACTGTGTCCAGCTCTGGAGACCCCAACATCAGAACGATTTCAACCAGTTGGAGCGAGTCCAGAGGAGGCCACAAAGATGCTCAGAGGGCTGGAGCAGCTCTGCTATGGGGACAGGCTGAGAGAGTTGGGCTTGTTCAGCCTGGAGAAGAGAAGGCTCCGGGGAGACCTTATAGCACCTTCCAGTACCTGAAGGGGCTACAGGGAAGCTGGGAGGGACTTTTTACCAGGGCCTGTAGTGACAGGACAAGGGGTAATGGGTTTAAATTGAAAGTGGGGAGGTTTAGATTGGATATCAGGAAGAAGTTCTTCACAGAGAGGGTGGTGAGGCACTGGAACAGG
>NW_010269956.1:62509-63207 GCF_000690775.1 Eurypyga helias
CCTGGAAGTGTTCAAGGCCAGGCTGGATGAGGCTTTGAGCAACCTGGTCTAGTGGAAGGTGTCCCTGCCCATGGCAGGGCGGGTGGAACTACATGATCTTTTAAGTTCCTTTCCAACCCAAACCATTCCATGATTCTATGATTCTATATGAGTATAGAAAGATGACTGCACCTTAATTGTAACATCTTTCCTTTTATACATACAAGTATGCACATTTATGCAAGACAAAGGCCATTTCATTGTTTTAATTAGTGGGAAAGGTATGTTTTCCTGCCTGCTCTAAGGGGAAGTTATCATTTTCTAGCCCACAGCTCCATCCAGGCTCCATTCTATATGCTTGTTTCAGTGGCTCCTCCTAACTGTGCAAGATTAGGAGCCCTAACTCCTGCCATCACACCAGTCCTCAGGAAGCTGGGCTCTGCCTGATAAGTGACTGTTACAAAACGCTTGACTTCCCAGATACACTGGCAAGAAATACTCAGAGAAGGATCAGTTTGACCAACAACGCAGCCTTAGTTTTAGAGGACACCACGCGGGGAGCAGAATGCGGAAAAATCAGCGTGGTTTGGCGCACAGGCATAGGCCGGGTGCTGGGGACAGCCCTCCCTCAAGGGGACAGCCCGGAGAGGGCGGCTGTGGAGGACTACCCAGCGCCAGGCGAGGGAGCTGACAGGGGTAGCCAAGGGGCGGACACAGGC
>NW_010269957.1:0-52122 GCF_000690775.1 Eurypyga helias
CTCTTTCCTAACTGAACCCAGCACACTGGTCTAGTAAAAGTAACTGGTCTAGTAAAAGTAACCATGGAAGTTGTGTGTCCAGACAACTGCTTAACTGATACGGGGTGATAAGGTGGGGAAAAGTAATGCTTAAACACCCTGGTTTTTGTCCTCAGACTCTGGACATCCCCTTCCTGCAGTGGTTTTGCATCCACAGCCAGGGCAGGTTGAGGATGACAGGAAAGATGTGTAGGTTGGGGAAGGGAAAATAATCTCAGAGTTTCTGGGTGCCATAGTTACCCTAAGGGGAAAGATCTCACAAGTGATGGGCCTTACGTAATTCTCCTCCCATCTATGACAATGAGTATGGTTAGGGTGTGAGCTGGGGCTGGGTGGGAATCTTGGCTCTCTGAGTAAACCAAAAGGCCACAAAACTATAGAACAGCCCTGAAATCAGCAGAGCAATGGTTTATGTGGTGTGCTCTCCTGGGAATATGAAGAAAAGTTTATGGTGATGCAAGTTTCCAGTGCCTGCACCTACAACTGCGCCTCTTCCCGGTGGTCATGGCAGGGTTTGTTGAGGCAGGTGACAGTGTGATGGCCATTTTTACTAGAATAAAACCACACTCCTTATGCCTATGCTCTTGATCTCCAGGTGGGGAGGGAGATCAGTTCCTACCTAAGTGGTCCCTCTGTTATGAGTGGTGGGCAAGCTCATTTATGGGTTTGGGTACTCCATGCTCTGACAGGCATCCCTCCAGGGTGACAGACATGTCTGACAGCCTCCCTGTGTTCCTGCACAGGCCAGGTCTGTCCATCCCCTCTCTGTGGGCCAGAGCCAGCCCAGGAAGGCAGCCATACAGACTGTGGTTCCCAAAGAGAGGCTCCAGAGCAGTGAAGAGAGCACAGAGCCTGGAGCATGGGGGCACTGAAGTGCTGGTCCATGAGGGCTATCCCTGAAAGTCAGGAGATGATGACCATTGGCTAAGTAACTTCTATCAGGAAGGCCCTTGGGAGGCAAGGTGAGGACATCGCAGGTACCAGAGTGGGCAAGGTGAGGAGTGACACTTGTTGGGCTGGAAGAGCTCTTGGCCAAAGCACAGCTGAGGCCAAAGCACATCTGGGGCTCTTTGGCAGCTTCTGAGTTCAGAGAGAGGTCCCAGCAAAGGCCTCTCCCAGCTCCCTCTCACTTGGTGCCTGCCTGGCAGCTGCAGCCTGGGTCCCTCTGTGGCTCCCAGTTGAGCTGAGGCATGGGGCACAGGCCCCTAGGTGCAGGCCCTGACACACGCTGAGCTTTCAGGACCATCTGCTGCACTTGGGGCCCTGGCAGTTACTTGGGAGAGGTAAAACAAAGATCAGTTGGAAGTGGAGAAATGTATAAAATAAATTCAAATGGCAAAAGTGTTTGCAGACATCTCGCTGTTGATGTAAGATGTTTACTTTGGTGGCAGGCAATTCTGAACATTAAGCTGTGTAAACTTCTTCTCTCCCAACAATAATTAACTTCTACAATTTTTTCATAGCATTTAATCATAGGTTACTCCCTTTTCAATGTTCATTTCAAACCTGAAAAATGTATTTACTTCTGTAACAGCTCGTTGAGTATGTTGTGTGAATCCTTATGATATATGAAATGGTACAGTCAGTACTACAGTGACTGTATTCCTTTCCATTTAATTATTAAAAAGAAAGCCATCTCCCAGTGTTAGTTTTATTTTTCTAGAGGAAGCACAGAAGCAACTTCTGTCATTAACCAGAAATTCTGAATAGAAAAAATAGGCGGTTAGAGTGATTACTGTAATAAAACACAGGAGTTAAAAAAAGTTGATTCCTATGTTTATTTCCCGCTCTTCACATTTTATTTTATATTGAGTAACATCTGATTCCAAGACAATTTACCCTTCTAAAAGAGGCTCTGATTCAGGAAAAATGAATTCAAGTCATAGGCCAAATTTATTCAAACTTTCCCATTCATTTTTTTTAAATTGTTTTAGATATATCCTTTCACATCAGATATTTTACAGTCTTCTCTTCTCTTTTTAAGTTCTTTATAAAACCGTTTAAGAATGTACTTAATGTTTAGATCCCATTAAATTTTAATACTTAAGAACAATAATTAAACACATGGTGAACAATTGCAATGAAGCAAGATTTAACATTTTTCTGGGATCAATTTCTGTCTGAAAACAAAAGCTGTGAAGTAGTCTTATGAAATCATACCCATCACCTTGCAATCTTATTACTACTGATAAATCTAGTTCAGATTACGCAGTTATCTTAGTACATGCACCAGTAAGACTCCTGATGTAAGGTGTTAGGAGAGATCCAGTGGTTTAAAAGGTTTTCAGCATCAACTGTGGGTTCAACTGGAAAATGCATTTTATTTCATCATCTCCATTACAAGGAATGTAAGCTAATACAATGGATTTGCATTCATCCCTTTGACCCTCCCTGACGTAATCAGGAGAAAATATCACCAATATAATTAGTTTTTACAATAGTTTTACTGGCAGTTATTTGGCCTCCATAATAGAGGTAGGGATTTTTCCCTCTGCATATTCATTCATGTTCTCAATGAAATGGCATTGTTTTTAATTTGCATTGGCTAATCAGAAGATTTTTGCAGTTTTGACTACTATGCATAATACAAGAGGCAAGACACCATATCTCTACTAAAAAGCCTGTACCATGAGTTTAATCATGTTATTTAATTGCTAGGCTTAATTTGAAAATAATTGTTCACAGCAATTAAGTAAATGCCCCAATTTCATTAACAGACTTCCTAATTAGAAAGTACAACATAAAAGTGCTAATGTTGCTTCATTAGGCTTGAATTACTTTTCCTAATACTACTTTTTTACTATCTATACAATTCTTTCTGCAATAGAATATAAGCCTAATTACTGGTAGTAGATTAGTAACAAATTTCCTGGTGTAACATGTTCATGTCACAGCCAAGTGTGCAATGATTTATCAAAACGGAGATTTACATCTATGTTTTAAATTTTAAATATAGTCTGAAACGTAAAGAAATCTGAGATATGGCAATATCTAATCAAGTATGTAGGAGTTAATTGTTCTGAAGAATAATAAAACATGTTTTTTTCCAAATTTAATGCCTCAACACATGTTGGCCACTTGCTATATAAAAAAAAAAAAAAAAAAAAAAGGAACAATACGTAAAATAAGAGATAATGTGGCTGCTAATAAGATATAGTGATGACAGAAGTAATTATGGAAGTGTTACAAGATTATGAGATGTCATTAACAGTCTTTAGCTGTCAGAGCAATTGTTTCTTTAGAATAATGAGGAATCATTTCACTTATTTATCATATTAATGTAACTGTGTGCTGGAAGGAAGAAGAATATTTCTATTTCAGTCAAGATTTCCAGTCTTTGGTGTTAACAAAATTGCTAGAAAGCTTAAGAGAGGTGAGAAAAAGTGAGCACATTAAGACGATTAAGAATAATGTTGATAATAAAACCTTTTTTTTTATTTATAATATTCAAATGATGTATGAATTGTTCTTGGGTTTTTTTAGAAGGTATTAACTAATGCCTACTTACCCAGACTTTCATACCTTGCTTGAGGTCATTGCATTCCATTCTGCATATAAAAGTTTCAGTGTTCAGTAGCTTTATCATGTTATGCAATGGATAAAGGAAAATGTAGAAGAAAAAGTTGCACCTAAAAGCCAAATGGAGAAAAATTTAAAGTATATAGCAGTACATAAAAGCAAGAAATAAAATAGCCCTTGCTTGTTTCTGAGTTTGTTTCAATCTTTCTCTCAATTTCCTTTATTTTTCTCATACCATCTCTTGCTCAAAATACGTCTGATTAAAAATAGGTTAGCAAGAAAAACATATTCATGTATTCCCTGTGTAAAAACAGGCAGTCTCTCACGTGCTGATCATTAGTAGATACATGTATGCAATTATAGATTTTAATATTGGTAACAATATGTATATAGTTATGGTTTGGGGACTTTTTAGTTTTACGTTGCAACATCTCATCTCATTCATGCACGCACATGTATATAGAAACAGAAAACCTATTTGCTAATAAGCAAAAAATAATTTTGATGTATCGTTCTCCAACCCACAATACAAAATTCTGATTATATGTATGGAATATGTCCATGAAGAAAAAGTTACAAATACATAGAAATGTTGCAAATAGACCATGTATGCTCATCTCATGGGTCAAGAGGAGATGGAGACAGTTTTCCATATTGAATGACAGAACCAAACTCTTCTTGGCACTGAAAGACAATACAGCAAAAAATAAATGTCTCTAATTTCAATTTGTCTGGACATCAGGAAAATTATTTTCAGCAGCAGAGTAGGGTGAGTTATTCAGGGAGGATAACACTCATCCTGGATGAGCTTCATGGCTCATCAGGGCAAAGCCACAGCTATCTTTATTTTACAGGTTTAGGTTTATTATTTTAACATAGTTGTCTTTATCCATGGTCTGACATTCTCACATGTGAACATGCTGACCCTTCTCATTCGCATCAGGTTATAGGACATTCATAGTCCCACCTCAGGACACATCACAATAACCTAAACACAGGACTCTGGAAATACTGCCTATCTTCAACTCTGATACACTGGAGCTACAACTCTGTTTTTCTGAATCTGTGTAAGTTCATAGGACCTTCTGAGGTGCTACAAAGAAGTTATGGCATTGGTATAGGAATATGTAACTTCCTAGTTGTGTGGTATCAAATTAGGAAAAGGGAGATCTTGAATGGAGAGCTAAGGTTCATAGAACACAAATCCAAAATACAAAAGACATAGCTGTCTTTTTCAACTAAGCCTCTAAGTACAGTATATAATACCCATTTTGTACCAAAATACTTATTTTCATAAACCCATCAATTTTTCTAATATTCTTTAGTTCCTTTCTGATAACACATGCTGCTGTCAGACCCTCTGCCACTATCTACCCCTTGAAAGCATGAAGTTCCCAGCCCAAGACACAAAATGAGGTTTATTAAGATAAGGATCTTAGTAAGTAGATAACAATACCGCATGAGTGGGGACTATTCTGATCTATTCCAAACTCCTTATAATCTTCCTAATAGGTATCACTCCATTCCCAGGGAAGTATCTCTTACCTGGTGTCCCAAGTCAGGGGAGGTCATCAAGGCATGGTCCAGCCATTCCTCAGGAGTGCTTGAATGAGGCTCTCAGGGCATCGTTTATACACTCTTCCTTGGTGGTTTCTGTGGTCATCACCCCGCAGAGCCATATCACTGTTGCTGAGCAATCTCAAGGCTTGCAGTAGCCAGGCAGCCTCAGACCCAGCACATTGCAAGCACAGACCCCCGACCGAAGTAGTGCTGCTTGGTCTGTATCGTCTGCCCCCAGTATTCTATACCAGCCTTCTTGTGTTTTTACCTAGGATCAGTGTAAGCATGCACACAGGCAATAGTCATGAGAGAAATAAGGTCTGTATTCACTTTTAAAAAATACTAACACAACTAATTTTATGTGTGTATATACATCTATACATATACATGCTGAAATATTTTCACCCAGGGTCAACAAACAAAAAGTCTGTCTTTATTTCTTTCCTGACTTTCACTACTCAGCAAAGTAATCAGAATTTACTCATATATTCTGACTATTGGTCGACCTTATTTAGCCAGAATTAAAAAAAAAAAATAAATAAAAAAAGTCATCAAAAGCAAATCTGTACAAATTCAATGTCCTGCCTATACAACAGCAAAGTTACACAAGGAATATTTGTAACGATAGTTTAGTCAGATGTGATTTCAACTTGAATCACAGTTAGTCCTTCCAACATTGTACAATATATATAAGTTCATCTGCTACCTCATCTGCACCTGTCACCACCTTCCTTCAGATGCTTGACATTCCCTTTTCTTGAGTAGCTGAAACTTCTGTATTACTTTATTTTATTTTATTTTATACACAAGGAATATTTGTAACGATAGTTTAGTCAGATGTGATTTCAACTTGAATCACAGTTAGTCCTTCCAACATTGTACAATATATATAAGTTCATCTGCTACCTCATCTGCACCTGTCACCACCTTCCTTCAGATGCTTGACATTCCCTTTTCTTGAGTAGCTGAAACTTCTGTATTACTTTATTTTATTTTATTTTATTTTATTTTATTTTATTTTATTTTATTTTATTATCTTAAGTGATAAAGTGATTTAGGGCTTTTACTATAAAGAAAGATAAAAAGCTATTGCTGTACAGAACTTAGGTTAGGTCTGTGGCGGGACCTGTAGACACCTTCATTTTCTTCTGGGCATGAATTTCTAAGAACCATGTAATAAATTAAGGATGTATCAACAAAACCCAAAACAAACCTCATCAGGAAGAGGACAATAATGGTCAGTTTTTATAATTTTTTTATAGTTATGCTACTTCAACTCAATATATAATCAATACAAAACAGTGGGAATATAATCTTTTAGAATAGGATAGAATAGAATAGAATTTTTAGTTTGAAGGGACCTACATGATCATCTTGTCCAACGGCCTGACCACTTCAGGGCCGACCAAAATTTAAGCATGTTGCTAAGGGCATTGTACAAATGCCTCTTCAACACTAACAGGCTTGGGGCATAAACCACCTCCTTGGCAGCCCATTCCAACATTTGACCACTCTCTCAAAAAATAAATGCTTCCTAATGTCCAGTCTGAACTGACAACGGATACCAGGGAGAAAACATCAGCACCTCCTTCTCCAATTCTGCTCCTCAGGAAGCTGTAGAAAACGAGATCACCCCTCATCCTCCTTTTCTCCAAACTAGAAAAGAAGAATTATCATCTTGAGTAGTGTGAAAACAGGAAACATTCTGAGGTTCATATTAACTAATATGAAGCATGCTGAGAATTCTTCTAATAAAAAAACAACCTGAATTTCATTAGGATACTGTCTTTGATTCATAATACTTTAAGACTAAATTAGCACTGCCTGAATTTGTCTCAATATTTGTAATGAGTTTGACAGTTTGTTCCTTGGTTATTATTACAGGGGACAATCTTGACTGAATGTTTTACTCATCACACAATATTTTATTCTGAAGTTTGCATGCCATTTTAGTAGCCATAAATGGCTTAATTACTTAGGAAGACATAGAGTTTCTGCAGCATATCTTCTGTGTAGCAAGATAAACTAAAGTTCAGCACTACTGTTACTATCAGAGACATGCACTGCCAAAATTTGACTTCAGATGGAATTGTAACGATGCACCTAAAATTAGGAGACTTAATTCCTCAAAGGTGAAGAGCTGCATTGACTTCAGTATGTCATTTAACATCCTCTCATCATTTCTCTGCAGAAAAAGAATGTTTCGGAAGTATTTAAACTCTTTAGCTGTACCCAAGGGTAGTCTACTTGCATGTAGATAGGTCCCACTATTGTTGTATATGAACATCTATTTCTTTCAGCCACTGTGCTGAAACACTGTTAAACCATGACAGCTACTAAAACTATTCACATTATTTTTATCTCCTTATATTAATATGCCTTTTTGCACAGACACTCATGGAAAAAGTTTTTGGTTTTGGTTTGGTTTTCTCTAGTCATTACTGGGTTCTTGACATAAGGTAGTGAACATACAGGAAATCTTATCTCTCGAATAGCATGGCCAGTTGTTGTCTGGATGGTGACCTGTTGTACGTGTCCTTGCACAAGTGTTGTGAGCTGGATCAGACTGAGTTTCTCCAAACAACTATTCTGCTCAGTTCTTTTAATCCATGGTCCTATGTGAACGCTCCAGCACAGGCATGATCCATTGCTATTGATTTTCTTAATTACATATCTTAAATAGACTATTTACAAGTGTCTTATGTAGGTAAAATTTGATCACTTCACCAGCAGGAACTGTCTGGGAATCTCTGGGTCACACTGGACAAGATTTTAATCAACACTTAGGCATACAAGTTCTGCTAGACACAGCAGGAGTTCCCTGAAAAAAATATCTAGAACCATCTAGAATTTCTCATTATGTGTAGCTGTAACTGTCAGCCAAATAATTCTACTTTTTGAAGGTGGCTTGGAGTTCAGTTGATCATATACTTTCAGGTCAGTTCATTGTTTCAAAGGAGTCCATTATCTGAGGATTAACAGCATCACCCAGGAAATCAATTACTTAAATCCACTGGGCATACATACAAGCACAGCCCTGCTATGCAAACTAAGATCATAGAACAAATTTGGTTTTCATGCTCGTGACTCATTTATAGCTTAAAATTCATATCTCCGTTTTTAGTTGCCATAAACCGTATATACTAGTCCAATTGATTACAACAATTAGGCTCTAAGTTAAACTCATACTACAGATTATATTCAAAATGGATTCATAATGTATTCTTTCATCATGTGTCTAGGAAGAGAGTGAGCTAGAATAAAAGACTTTTTGCTTGGAAAGCTAAGAACAAAGCCTACTGCACATCCCTTGAATGTCCTCATCAAAGCTAAGCAGAAAATCAGTGAGGATGGATGGATCTAGCATCATGTCTGGTCTATCTTTGGTCCACCTAAATTTATAAATATCTAACATGAGCTGTAACTTCATTTGCTGAGGACCTCTGAAGATGAAAGCAAAACAGGACTTAGGAGTTCTAGAAAAGCTAGAGATATTTACCACTGGGCTGCTAATGGGCAGTTGTAACTGTTTGGGAGTTTGGATGTTATCTCTTTGGAATGTTTGTTCTCACCTTATTATATTCCTTAAAAATCTCTAATTGACCATGTCACAAACAGGGGAGAGATTATATCTTTCCTTGCATGTATTTGAGCATGCTCAGGAGAGAAGAGCTTTCAGACTGCTAGTTGACTGAGACAGAAGAAAAGAGAATACAGAATAATAGGAAACCGAGAACTTGCAGAGAGGAGAAGGGAGGAGCCACATCTTCAGGACTGTGTTGTGATGGAAAGAGAAAATTTCTGTGGACTATGGGAACTGAAGATTTTATCGCAAAAGAGAAAGCCACTGTCTTGACTCAAACCAACCTCAGAAGCAAAAATTTAAGGTGTGAAAATTTGTTTGTAAGTCCTCTCATCTATTTCCATTTCCATGTCCATTCTTCCTATTTATGGCTATTCTATCTTTCCCTGTCCTTTTTAATAAACCATTTGAGTTTAAATTTTAATAAACCAAGTATTTTACTTTTAGAAATCTTTTTTACCTACTTGAAGAGGTTTGCACAGAGACATTCAAACTTCTGGCTAGTTTGGGTCCAACAACAACAAACATATATCTTAGTCTGTGTAAAACCATATACAATTGCCATTGGCTTCCCTGTGTAATTGGTGCTCTGTGCCATGAAAAATTTAGGCCCTGAGTATCTTCACCTTAAAAATAAGTTCTCTGATAGTCTACCACAGAAACAAAGAGAATGTCACTCTGTCTTAGATATTGTTCAGATATGTGATATCCCACTTTGTCAGTATTTGTTTGAAATATGAACTAATGTTTTTGCTGGTATTAAAATTATTATATACCTTTCATTGCCTGCAAGGGTTTCTTACTAGCTAAATGTATCGTTTATATATTAAATTATTCCAATGTCTTCTAGGCTTGAGAAGAATAGGAAATACATTTTTTTTTTTATTCCCTTTAACTGTGGTTAATTAATACTATTCTATGCAAGACCAAATATCAGTTGGGGTGCACACACAATTGCTTATAGATGAGAAGGGAAGTTTATATATATCCTTTGCTTCTGGCGAAATGCTGCCTGCTCATCAACAGCTTGTTTTGATTGATGTTTTTAGTTACCAATTTGCACTAATAAAAATATTAAACACAGAGGGTTGCTCAACTAATTTTTTCTCTTCCAGGATAGAAAATTCCTATATGCTAAACTTTTTTTGATGCTACAGCCCATCTTTGTAACATATAATAGTAAAACCAGAAAATTGCACAATTTATTCTTCTCATGTTACTGAGTTTTAACAGGCTTCAAGGACTGACCTTTCTGGAGGTCGTAGAGTCCTGCTATTCTTTTGGTTTTGTTTGCTGTTATTCATAACCGGCAAGGAATTTCTTTTAGAAGGGCATCAGCCAGAGTTTAGTTTTACCCATCTATATGTTGAAATCTTTATGGCATGACAGAAAACTTATGATAATTATCATAGCTTAAAGTGTCTCTCTGCCCCCCTGTTTATGTATTTTCATTTATTTATTCATTATTTCACCTCGAAACTTTCAAACTATGGGTCTTACTGTGTCTCTGTTGTTGGTCTGTGACTGCAGCGAAGATTCCTTGTGAACAGACACCACAATTCTAACCCCTTTAGTGACCCTTACAGAACTAAAATTACAGCTTTTATCTTTCCTTTAGGCACTTTACACTGTTGTTTTCTAGCTTCTCTTAGGCCTGAGTCCATAGATTCTTTCTCACCTGATTAACATTAGATGTGTAAGGTAAGAATTGCAGAATCAGGGCTTGTGTATGTGTACATGCACTCACACATTGAGTTTAAATTGCTTTGTTCTCTGTTGACAATTCAGTCAAGGTGAACAACATTTCAAGACAAAGAATGAGAAATAAAAATGGGCCAGATGTTACTTCAGTGTTGAATAGGAAATGTAGAGTTTAATGTTTTCTTCTGTTCATGAATAAAAAAAGAAAGAAAAGGAAAGAACCTTTATTGGAAAAAAAAGATGCAAGTAGACGATTACATAATATTTAAACAACATTCATAGGAAATGGATCAGAATGTAATTAGCTTTTATTACTTTTCTTCTTATTTGCATTAAATTTCAATTTGGGTCCCAGAAAGCTATTTTATGATTACCAGTTTTATGGTACATATTATTTGTCATCTGTGTTATACAAAGTTCTTTCTTTAGTGTTTTTTTCCTCATTTAAATCTGATACAGTTAAATGAGAAATTTTGGTGAAGAGGAGAACATACTAATCATTTGGTGAGTGACAAAGTTGTTCCTTTTAAAGTTTGTTTTTAAACAAGAATGAAAACCAAATGAAAAATAATTTGTTCCTTCCCAGAGAAATCAGTGAAAAGCCATTGAACAGGAAAATGTTTTCTCCAGCAGGGGGGACTTTCTGAAGTCACACATGCCTGTATGTTAAATTGAAAATCAGCCAGCAGTCTTGGACCACTCTTCTCTCTCATAACCATATCCCACTAAATTCTTCTGAACAGATCCCTGAACAGGGCAAATTCTGCTTTCATGAAATCTAATATTGTGATCCTGCTTTTTGTCTTATTCCTCTCTCTTGGGATCTTAAAGTCCACCATCTCAGTTACTCCTGTCAAGGCTGTCCCCGACCTTCACATCCCCAGCCAGTTCTTTCCTGTCTGTAAGTATCAGGGCTAGCAGAGCATCTTCGCTTATCAACTACTCAGTCACCTGTGTCAGAAAGTTAGCATCACTGCACACAGAAATCTCATGTATGGCTTGGTCCTTGCCGTGTTACCCCTTCAACAGATATTGGAGCAACAAAGCTAACGTGATTCCAGAATTATATGAGATACTTTTCCAGTCTGACAAAAGTTTGAGATTTTGTCTTTGCCTTTCTTGTGGTACACCATGAGAAGCATAATGGGTGCCAAATAGTTATGTCACTTTTCAGTCACATACTTCATCAACAGATCAGCAGGCAGAAGGTGCCACTTGCAAATTATGACTATCTAACCTGAAGAAAAAGTAGTCTATGCTACTAAATGGTCACAATATGAAGCAGCTCAAGAAGTCATATTAATTATGTAATTTTCAGTTGGCTTCACATTGTAAATTACTATTGTGCTAGCAAGCAATTCTTATAGCAGCTTCAGTAGATGTTCTAGTAACTGATCTGCCAGTAGCACAATTAGCAGGATGCATAGGACTTGCTCTTCTTGGGTCAAATTTGTTTAGATTCAGTGCTATTGCTGTGAGAAGACTCTCCTGCAGGCTTTGGTTAACTGGTAATTGCTGTGGAGTGTCAGGATGACACACATTTCATCTGAGAGTTTATCTGATGCATCACTAATTTCTATTGCCCTTGATTGCTACTATACAGAAATATCTTTATTTCACTTCACTATACAGGTTTATAGGCCTGTTATGGTGAAAGAATCACCAGATTTTTTTAAAATGCCATACGTCAAGTTACATAATTTTCCATGCTTAAATTGAGCTTTACTTTGCTCACAGAGGTTTCCCAACAACACAGAAGGGAGGAAACCCAATTCCTGTTCTTCACCCTTTGCTTTGACACTCTTTATAAACTGTGCTTTCTCTGATTAAGGACATATTGTAGAAATAAGATCTTTACATTAATGTGTTCCTTTGTTTAGTCCTGCAGACATTAGTGGTGTTGGTGCTCGTCTTGTTTTGGGAGATCAATATACCCTCTGTAGCTCTGGCTGATGAAGTCTTTCTCTGAGCATTGCTGAAAATAGTTATTTAATTGGTACCTATGTATCGCAAGATAAAAGTTGAACACGTTTTTGGAAGATGGTGGCATTGTCATGTACCCAGCCAGCATTTTCTGTGCAGTTTCCACCTTGAATTATAACATTATTTTTTCCTTACTACTCTCAAGACTAAAGAATACATGAGAAATCTGGTGTCTCTCTGAAGACCTCTGTATGCAGAACTTTGCGACTGGCAACTGGGTGTCACTCTTAAGATCTTAATTGTTGAAGTTATGGGTGCTAGTATTCCTACTTTTAAGATACAGTCTACTGTTGATATTTTTATCTTAGATCTTAATAAACTTGCAAGGTATGGTACTTTGCATTTAGAAGGTTTAGCTTTGTATAACTTTAAATAAATTTCTATTAATCACAATGCTTTAACATCTTTTAATGAATTCAATAAAAAATTTAAGCACATCTTGCAGGAAAAAAAGTCTGTGATTAAAACCATTGTATTTTTGAAACAGAAATTGGTGAAAAAGAAGTTACAATATAAACTAAATAAATTTTGTTTGAAACTTGACTTGCATTTGAAAGTTTTGTCTTTTTGCTTATATAAATATGTCAATGTGGGTTTCTGCATGGTTACTCTTTTAATGTGTAAATTAATATGCCAGTTTAGAAACACTCCATCTGGGAGTTTGATGATGGATTTCTAGAAATGGTTGCTCTCATAGATCACTGTCCTGGTATGTGGAGAAACATAATGTTCTACGGCCGTATGACGTTATGTCGCTTTCAATATGCTTTTTATCCAACGGTAATTGTAAATGAGCTGTCCTTGGTGGCTTTTTTTTGTGCCTTAAAAGCTTTGTTGAGTAGGGTTTCAAGTTATTTGTCCTACCAAGTCGTATTAAGATTATGTTCGGTCATAAGCTGCAGATCATACTATTTCTCTGCCCTTCTCTTCAGACCAAAGAAACGCCTTCCAACCCTTCCTAGCCTCACTTTAAATTCTCCAAACATAACCTCCTTGTTATCCTTATTTCCTCATCATATTTGGCAGGTGTTCAAACACTGATAATAATTATGCTATTAATGTTCAACCTGTCAAATATGCTGGGTCTGTAAGAAGTACAAAAAATAGAAGTTATTGTTTTGGGTTTGGTTTGGTTTTTTTTTTTCCATGTCAGTAAATAAATTTTTAAAAAAATTTTGAAAAAATCAATTTTGTGTTACATTCCTTCTGATTTCTTCCCACTACTAGGGAAACTGTAAGTATGTTAAGTCTTTTATTTATGTATTTTGGTACCTTACTTGTTTGTCTAATGCCTGAGTTAATTTTGTGGACTTTGCCTGGAGAGCTTGGCTATAGAGTCTTTCAGTGTTGCAGGAAAAAACAGGAATGAAAGCAAGGAGCATAGCTGAGTCAGGATAGGGACTGCTCTTCTGCAGGAATGTCTTATGTCAGAGGACTTGGAAAGCAGAAAATATACCAGTAGAGAGTGAGAATACATTGGCAGGATATACAGAAATATTATGTTACAAGAACTGCTGGACTGGAAAGACAACTCTGAGAAGACAGGTCTATCACATCAGAACCAAAGAAGAACTCCATGCCTAAAACACCATGTAACATTTCCTTGTGTGAAAAATATACAGTGAGTTGAGTTTTGCAATAATTTTCTTCAGAATAATAAGAGTTAACATTGTTCTTCACTTCTTCTATCTCTGTTTCTGTGTGTTTATATTTGCAGGCAACTCTATGCCTTGAAATGTGTCCTAAAAGTTTACTGCTAAAATACTATTCATGCTATCTGGTAAAGTGGCTACATAAAATGTTATCAAATATATCTTATAAACTGCAGTGATAAAAAGATGTGGAATATACCTCATACAGTGCTGATACAATGCTGTGAAATGTACCTCATAAAGTGCTGTGAAACCTGTAACATCTAGGGCACTGATCAAACTGTGAAGCAAATTAATTTGAATGGTACCTAGTTTTACACTACTCAAAGGTATTTAGTTAGAAAGTAGTGTAATTCTGGTCTCTCAGGTGGAAGTGAAAGAGGAAGGACAGCTCAAAGTCATAATTTTGAGCACATTAAGAGAAGAAAAGGCATGACAGGGTGATTGCCTAGGAGTGAGCTGGACCAGGATTTATAAATAGATAGGCAAAGACAGAGAACATTATAAAAGACATAGTTCCTGTGACAAAAGAAATTGGTTCTTCAGGCTGACCTAAATGCTGTTTATCCTGTTCAGGCAGGAGGAGAATAACCTTAAAAATACCTGTGTGTACCAGCACATCATGGATGTTCCATTTGGAAAAGCACTGTTTAGCCATGTTTTGGTTTAACTCTGGCTAACCAAATACCACGAAGCTGCTCTCACATTTCCCCCCTCCCCTCCTCCATTGGAGGAAAAAGAAATAAGGAAGCTTGTAAAATTGAGATAAGAACTATTTACTAATTAAATCTGAATTAATATATTCAAATACTATTAATAATAAGTCATTAAAATAATAGAAAATAAAACATATGACAATTTTTATATAGTTGCTCACCATCCACAGACCAATGCACAACCAGATACTGAAAAGTGAGAGTCAGACCAGAGAGCCCGAGAGCGATCGCAGCCCAAAAGATGCAGTCTGAGGGCCGGGGCCTGAGAGATAGCACAGCAGATTCCGAGCGAACCCTCTCAGCGATAGCACAGCTGGGAAAACTAAACAAACCCACCAACTCACTCCTGAATGAGCCAGCACAGGAGTTAGCAATGCAGCTAACACAGGAGTCAGGGTGAGGTTAGCAAGTGCCAGGAAGTAAACAAGCAAGAGAGTAAGGGAGAGTAAAAAGTCCTCTCCCAGCAGCCTTGTAGGCCCAAGTGTACAGGAGTGAACGAGAGAGAGACTAGGAGAGAGAGTAATGGCTCCTGGACCCCCTCCTCGCCTCTGCCCCCAGCATGACGTACTATGGCATGAAATACCTCTTTGGTCAGTTTGGGTCAGGTGCCTGAACTGTGTGTCCCCTGCACTGCCTGTAGTGAGACCGCGAGAGCTGGGAACGCATCTGCAGGATCAGAAGCGGAGAAAGACCTTGAATCTGGTGCAGGCATTCCCCAGTGCCAGCTAAGAACTTATCAGTGCTGCTCTCTGCATCCAGGAGCACAGCTTCCTAGCAGCCATGGTAAAGAGAGTTAACTCTTTCCTGACTGAACCCAGCACAAGCCAGTTATACTTTATTATTACACATAAGCTATACTATTACACATAAGCAGGAAAAATTATGGTTAACACAAAAGACACTATTTCAAACTTTCTTCATAAAAAAAACTGTTCCTGTGTAGCTTCCTTAAAGTCTGGTTTTAGAATCTGAATCTGAGAAAAGAATTATGATTTCTAAGAGATATCTCATTGTCAGAATGATAATGGTATTCCTTTGTGCACTGCTTACAATAAAATATGGCTTGGTGATAGCATTCCAGGTCAAAAAATATCCTTGCTTCTTTTCATATGAACATGTGACAGTATTTCCCTGAGGTCCAGATTTTATTGCTGGTTTCTGAGAAGCTTTCTCTCCCTTGTTCTTGTTCCAGCATTATGAGGTATCTTAGGTGTCACACCACCGTACTCCATTGTAAGTGGCTTCATTATCCCAGCAGTTACTTACAAAAGTTTCCTAAATATTTTTCTCTCCCCAGAAAGAAAGGTGATCCAGGACCTCTGCTGATCTCCAAGGACTTGCATGATGCATGGCATAAGACTCAGTCTTACCACTGTCACAGGAAAAAAACCTGCTCTGTTCACATGATTTAAGCTAAATCAGGGATGAAGCATTCATTAGCAACAAGTAATTAATTGGTAATGAGTGAGATACACCTTCAAGATCACTGCCACAAATACAACAGATAGACCACAATAGCAGACATTTATGAGATGTTTAAAAAGATGTATAAATTTGTAAACACACTTCTATACACAATTCCCTCAAAACTGACACATGCACAGAGGGTTACAGACATACCCTGGTGTTGGGTAATTAGCATAAACTGCCCTCGATGTTAGCTGACCTCATGAGCCCGTGTACTGCCACAGGAATGCTGAACACCAGCTGAGGCACCACTTAGGTCAGTACAGCCCCCATCTTAGTGTTTTGAATTATGTTTATTGCAATCCCATATGAATATGGGACCTACTGCAGTAGACCTTAGGCCTGTTAGCCAATGTAAGCAAATTTCAGTTAACTGTCTATATTAACCCTGTAATTAACTTTTAGCCAAAAAAAACCCCTTTACCCTAAAAGTCTGTCCTGTATAATGTAGATTCCCTGAGTTTTGAAGATGCAGGGGGAAGTATGGCTTTGCAGTACTTTATACCGGGGACAAACTATAGCATGTAGAGAACTAGAAAGCTTATAGTCAATATCATGAAACACATCAAGTCAAATACCCAGAATGCATTTACATAATTGTAAATAATACAATTATTTACAATAATCCAATAATACTTAGATTTAATTTGATGATTCTCTGGGTTATCTTAGGAAGGCTTATACGTTTTGTTTTCTGTTCATTGAATTCACTATTTCAAAGGGAGCGGCTTTGGGAAACCTGGGGAATGAAATCCCTTTATCTGCCCATTGAATTAGTTCAACTCTGGCAGCAGCTGTACTTATCTGCTGGGTTTCAACCAAGAGGAAAGAGCTACTCAAGAGAGAAGGTGGTTCTGACTGCTGAGACCACTGACAAGAATGCCAACTGGGATGCAACCTTCTGAGCCAGTAACTTCAAAGAGAACTTTTCTTTCTTTTCAGCACAAGTTAAGGATGTATGGCCAACAATTTTGCAAAAGGCCTGTGCCTTGGCAATACCCAAATCTATCTTCTGCCAAGTGTTGTCAGCAGCAAATAGGTTCAAATTTGTAAGGGGTTCTTTAAGCAATTAAGAGATGTTTCTGGCACAAACTCCCACACAGAAATATGAAAAAAACTAGATGCTTCCCTTGAGTGTCCTTATTAGTCTAGGCTTCTAGACTCAGAAGTGCTGAATCTATGTACAACAAAAATCAACTGTCTGCCAGAAAAGATACAGAATACATGTGTGTAAGCTTATAAGATTCATCAAACTGTCACCTGGAGATAAGGGAGCATATGATAACAACAAAATTTGCACTTGATTTGTGGGAGTAGGGTGTGGAATTACAGCCCTTCTAAAAGAAAAGATGACATAGATTTAAGGCTGCCCAGTCTGAATGAAAGATCAGATGACTCCAGGTAATGAAGTGTATGTGTGCAGTTAATTTCCTTACAGTGAATGAAGTTCTTTAAAATGCTACTGCCCCCAAACTCTACCTGTTACTTATTTGTTGATTCTTTGAGGATGGACTGTAGAATGGCTTTTAGGCTTGAAATCTTGTGCTTTTTTCCCCCCAGCTGTATCAGTATGTTTATCTAGAAGGTACTTGTCTCCCAAACAATCTTGTCCTTTGTATCACAGTAATACTTAAACAATCAATCAATGACCAAGCCACCATGGTGCCAGACAAAAAAAGTAAGATAAACTATGCCCTGAGGAACAATTCTCTGGATATGGTAGTGATCTTATTCTGTGTCAGGACATAAAAAAGCATTATTCAGAATCGTAAATGTTATATATAACATTCACTGAAAAAATCTGCTTTAACCATGACCAAGCTTTTTAGCTTCTTGTCTTCTCTCCTCAAAGGACACAAAATTTATATCAGACAATCCATACAGGCTCTGTGTCTACAGCCTCAGGAGATCAGGAGATGGTCTATGTATGGGAAAAATCCAAGAGAAGAGATGCATAAGCAGGAGAGCAACATATTTGTTATATGTATAAATGAGATGTTTAAAAGTGCTTAATTAATGCAAAATATGATAAATGCATAGGCATTAAAACACATTTTTAAGCTCTTAAACTAGTGTTTCAAGTGAAAAATATATTTCAGAATATTATATTTGAAAAAATTTCATAACTTGGTGAAATGCAGATGCAATCATGCTGTTAGTTTTTGTGTTTTCTATATGACAAAAGCTAGTTACATACCATAAATATTAATGTCTAACAAAATTATATCCTATTGATAAGTAGCAGTGTTCATTTGACACGATGAAGAATATGAACAAAAAGGGAAGTATAACAATTAACATTGCTTAATGAATTAATAATCATAATTTATTCTTTTATTGTTAACAACTGTAGCTTCACAAATTCAGTAGCAAACAACTTTAATTAAATGAAAGATTTAAAATGACATGCTTTTAGATTAAGTTATCAATTTGTCTGTGAATGGGGAATGACAAAGTATAATTTTGTTACCTATTGTCTTCCCCTAAGAAAATCCCTAAACTTTAAAAGACCTTCTCCTGAGGTTCCACGTCAAGCATGTATAAATGATTCTGGAGCTCTTACACAAAATAATAACTGTAATGGAAGATAGTTTAACAGAATATTGCCAAAAAATTTCTACTATGGTAGATGAGATATATAAGCGTAAGTACAATGTCAGTGGTTTCTATGACAAGATGAAAATTATTAAAGAAATCATTAAATATGAAAGAAATCAAAGCTATATAGTGTGATGAAAGTGAAAGTACATGATAAAAACAAGTTTTTCACTGTCAAAGACAGAATGCAGGTTTCTGGATAAAATAAATTACTTGGTATTATTTAGATACATGTGTTTATATAAAATCTAACATGGAAGAAGAACATAGCTTGTCCTACTTGAAATAAAGCTTATGTCTTTCACTTTATTCCCCAGAAGATTTGTGTAGTGGTGTCTTGGTCCCAGGCAGCGATGAGCTGCTCTCCTAGGGCAGTCTGTAAGATTTTGTTTCATTCCATAACACATCAAGCTGAGTGGTCACTGTTACTCCCCCATACCGGCAGCGCTGGTAGTGGGCCGGGGGGAAGCTTGCAGAGGCAGGACCCCGAAGTTGGGGTGGGGGGGCAAGCCTCAGAGGTTCCAGGTGGCAGCACCTTTTTCTTCAGGACGTGAGTGAAGCATGTGAGTATTAGCGGGGCCCTGCTTCCAGCGTGCTGGAGGAGAGGGACAACCGTGTTTACTGGACTGTGTGGATTCGATGGTCTGGCACATCAGAGCTGCAGGAGTAGAGAGCTCTAGTGGACACGGGTGCACTGTGTACCTTCATGCCATCAAGCTATAGGGGGGTCAGCCAATCAATATTTCAGGGTTGACTGGGGGCTCTCAATGACTGTGTTGGAGGCTGAGATAAGCCTGACTGGGAAGGAGTGGCAAAGACACCCCATTGTGATTGGTTCAGATGCCCCGTGCATCCTTGGCACAGACTATCTCAAGAGAGGGTATTTTAAAGACCCGAAAGGGTACCGGTGGGCTTTTGGGATAGCTGCTTTAGAGACTGAGGACATTGAGCAGCTGTCTGCCTTGCCTGGACTCTCACAGGACCCTTCTGTTGTGGGACTGCTAAAGGTTGCAGACCAACAGGTGCCAATTGTCACTACAACCGTACACCGGCGACAGTATCGCACCAACTGAGATCCTTTGCTTCCCATCCAGGAGCTGATTCCTTAACTGGAGAGACAAGGGGTGATCAGCCAAACCTGCTCACCTTTTAACAGCCCCATCTGGCCAGTGCGTAAGTCTGATGGGGAATGGAGACTGACAGTGGACTATCGTGTCCTGAATGAAGTCACGCCACCACTGAGTGCTGCCGTGCCGGTTGTGCTGGAGCAGTAGAGCGACTGGTGGTACTTAATTGTCCAACAGGGCTAAACCAGACAAGTGGGTAAACTATATGCACTTTGCATTGACTCAACATCAGTGACTCAAAACTCACTGCATCATTTCAGTGTAACAGGGAAAGCTAATGACTTTTCAAGTTTCCATGGGACTCAGGCAGTAATGAGTAATAAAAAGAATGCACAGTTATGCTGATTTCAGGAAAAATACTGGTGTCATCTAGGAAATGTGGATCTTGTCTAAGGAGCTATGGCAAATTGATTTTACTCAAATAGTGTTGCAGAATGCAAACATAATAAAGACAAGAAAACTACCATGAATGCTACACTATTTAAAACTATATAGCATGAAACCCACGATATTCCTTGGAGAACAAATTCTATTTCTTTCACTACTACACCTGCTGTGGTAAATGGGATTCACGTGTTATTCTTACGGATGTTGGAAACTTCGAAGTGCTGATTCAGTAAGAACTCTCCTCCACTTACCCACGCTATGTCATCTCACACTCACCTACCGAAGCTGAAAAATGACGTGTAACATCAGGCATTAGGTATCTGCATGGCTCTTCTGTTACACATCTTGAGATTCAGCATCATGGAGATTCTAATGCTTTTTTGGCCTTATGTACTCCTGATGAATCTGGAGTGAAGAAAAGACCTGGCATTTGACTCATCATGCAGGGAAAGCTGTTGTATACACAAGACCATAACCAAGGCATTAACAAACTGTAGCAGATTATGAAATAGTAAATGCTAAAATAATTCATAGAATCATAGAATCATAGAATGGTTAGGGTTGGAAGGGACCTTAAAGATCATCTAGTTCCACCCCCCCTGCCATGGGCAGGGACACCTTGCCCTAGACCAGGTTGCTCAAAGACACATCCAGCCTGGCCTTGACGACATCCAGGGATGGGGCATCCACAACATCTCTGGGTAACCTGTTCCAGTGCCTCACCACCCGCTCTGTGAAGAATTTCTTCCTGACATCTAATTTAACCTCCCTGATTTCAATTTATACCCATTACCCCTTGTCCTATCACTACAGGCCCTTGTAAAAAGTCCTCTCCCAGTACCCTTGTAGGCCCCCTTCAGATACTGGAAAGCTGCAATGAGGTCTCCTCGGAGCCTCCTCTTCTCCAGGCTGAACAAGCCCAGTTCTTGCAGCCTTTCGTCATAGGAGAGGTGCTCCAGCCCTCTGATCATCTTCGTGGCCCTCCTCTGGACTCGCTCCAAGTGGTCAATATCCTTCTGATATTGAGGGCTCCACAGCTGGACGCAGTACTCCAGGTGGGGTCTCACCAGAGCAGAGTAGAGGGGCAGAATCACCTCCCTTGACCTGCTGGCCACACCTCTCCAGATACAGCCCAGGATATGGTTGGCCTTCTGGGCTGCCAGCGCACACTGCCGGCTCATGTTCAGTTTTTCATCAACCAGTACCCCCAAGTCCTTGTGAGTACTAGTTAAAAATACTCAGAGCTGTCATCAATACATTCCACTTAGTCACTTTTATTGTAAGTATACAGCCACCTATATACCATCAAAGCAGTGATCATTATTTTTGGCCAAGTAGCTGTGACCTAATCCAGCTCAAAATCCCTGAAAGCAATTAATCAAGTCAATGAAAGGTGAGTCATGGCATATCGCAACCAGTCTATATTATAGGGAATGCATCCTGGTTTTCTGCACACACACCCCAAGGTTTCTAGCCATCCAAAGTTTCACACTCATGCTTCCTAATGCCATGGCAAGATTGCCAGAATTAGAAGGAAATCCTGAGTCTCAGCTCTTACAAAGAAAAGAGATGTATTTAGAAAGAGAAAGTGACTGCACAAGATATTGTTAAACAAGAGGATTTCAATGAATTGCAAACAAAAGAATCTGAGACAAAAAAGACCATATGCCAGAGATATATTAGAAACTGAATCTTTCTGAAGCCAGTTAGTTTTGCTTGAGACAAATGCATCTTTCTCATTTCAAGCACATGAAATCTGGTCATCTAATACTTGAGTGAGGACTCCTGCTTAAAGAACTAAACTTTCTTAAAAGTCACTATGATTATAAATTTGAAGACCTGAGTAAAAATAACACTGAATATATATATATTGGGATGTGTTATCTGTATTAAAAATAAAAATATATATGCACATGTTCATAAAACAGGAACAGACTGCTAGGTCACAACATGCAGTGGTCTGTGGGAAAGCAGAACATGCTCAGAGTATTACTATGTTTTGTAAAGCTGCAAGCAATGATCCTTGAACAGGGTCATTAATGGTATTATAATGATCCTGAATATTTTTTACCTTAATAGTGTTCACTCAAATAAATAGCAAATTAATGGATGTCATGGCTAAATTTTTGTAAAGTACTGAACTCTAACTTTTGAAATCAAATATTAATCCTGGTTTTCACCTGCTACTTCAGATTAATTTATTATGACAATGTATCCATTATTAAAACATTAAAGCATATTAAAATGAACTTTTTATCTTTTTTTTTTTTTTGTTTGAATCTGGTAATCTTATCCCATGCTTTTACAGCCAGCGTCTGTAGGAATGGTATACATACTTTCCTTATTTTCTCCCTCTTTTCTTCAAAAAGATCACCTGGATTATTTTACTCTGTTTCATTCTGGGATTTTCTCTTACATCACCATTTGTCTCCATTTTCCTCTACATTTATTTGATCCTCTATTAATTTAACTGTCTTTTAGATCTCAATCTTGATCATGGAGTGGAACAATAGGTGTACATGTCAGGAATTAATCAAATGAAGATAACTTTCAAAACATGCTTAGAACTGAGACAGCTGTGCTTTCTCAGTAGTCTGCCGTGGGAATTTGCACTGTGGCAATTTGCACTGTGGCTCTGGCTCTTGTAGTTTATGTTTTATTATAATGGAAAAAAGAGTTTTGTTAGACGACTGAGGCTTCAGTTGCTGCATACCCTGTAAAACACAGCAAAACACATACATGTAACTTTGCAGTGAGATGGAAGATAGGTGAAGAATAGGTCAAAGAAGGATTTTCTGTTAGTCCAGCGCTGTGCAGCAAAGAAACAACTAGGCCAATTCCATTCTCTTGTGTTTAGTAACTAATCCTTCCCTGCATAAACCCAGCATTTCTGGAATAAAGTAACACCTTAAACACCATTTTGTTATGAAACCACATCTCTTGACTCCCTAACTCTTCTCCCATTTCTCTAGCAACATTCAAAGATTGCCAAATACCAGCAATCAGGGCACCAATTCTTGCCTTGGCTTTCACACAGCTGTACGGGGCAAGGTAATGCTGCACTGCTGTGGCCAAGAAGATGCACTTAGGCAAATCAGACAACACCATAAAATGTTCTCCCAGGAAATGCATAGGAGAGGAGGTTTTTGTGCTTAAGGAGTTGACTTTCCTTCCCAGGCTGCTTTAGTAAGCTGATGGTTTTTTTCTTTTTAGTTTGTAGATTGGTTGTGATATCTGTAGGAGAACTTTTTTGTTTGGGGTTGTTTGGTCTTTTTCTTGTCTTGATACTTATTGTCTGTCTGTCTCAATAAGGCAACTTGTTTTTTTATTTTCAAATTAAAATTTGTTTCTGATCTAGAAAGCAATTAAGGCAGTGCATGTTTGTAGTGCCTTTTTTTTTTAATTGTTCAGCAAAGCAAGCTTATGCTAATTATTTGGCTATAAAGGTCTTAAAACCTGCTTGTGAGGTGATAGGTGAATACATGTCATTATGTGGCCCAAATATCTTTCCTGATGAAGTGTATCTCTTGGGAAGATAAAAACTTGTTTTAGGGAGCTGTGTAAATTAAAGTGTTTGCTAGAAAACAGAGAAAAGAAGATTCTTTATAGCCCAAGGTATCATAGATCTTAACTATAAAATCTAGTGAAGCACAGAAGAAAACTACACTTTTGTATAAGACTGAACTCGTACCCCTGTGTTGGGCATACCTGGTCTGCTGAAAGACAATGACTGATGTTTGAATTTACTTTTAAGAACTACCAATTTTAACTTGCCTCAAAGCCTAATCTTGCAAAAAATAGTTGTGTAAGATAGGACCTTGTTTCTAATGCGGTTAGTTGTCATTTTTAAGACCTGAAGTCCTTTTGAGTGAAACTTAACAATATGACAGTTATGAAAACTTGTTTGATGCTGCTTCTGACACTACGCGGTGCTAGTATAGACAATGAGACCGAAGTACTGAATGCGGAAGAAATGTCTAGTGACCTATACAGACAAATTCCTCAAAACTTAAAAGAAGCGGATGGGAGAAATACCCGAACAGGCGAGTTGGGTAAGAAAATAACCTCTCTGTGCAGTGTTTTCAATTAGCTTGTTGTTCTCCATACTAAATTCTATGACAAGTGTGCTAGAGTTCAAGGGAAAGGGTGATATGGCTATCAGATGTGAATCATACTGACTGGCTTACAGATTTTTTTAAGATAGTTATTTTAAAACTAGCTCTTTTTAATACATCTGGATATCTACATGGAATTAAACTTTTAGATGCCTTTCAGTATTTTTCTAGGCCTTGCTTGTTTGTATAACTGCAGAAGTCTTTTTATAACTCTGTGTACTGAAGAGTTTAACCTCCTTGGTAAAAAGAGGTGAACAGCAGGGAAGATGGCTTTTTTATAGCTGTAGCCACTTTATTTAAAAAATGTTTCTGAAGTTACACCTCAGTTCTGTAACATAAGAGCTGTGACCTTTTTTCATGCTCTTATCTTCTGGAGATGCATGAAGTGTGTTTTCTTTTCCTGTTGGTGTGGACTCCATTAACCATGGAGTACTAGCTAGCCTAGCTAAATATAGCTGTTTGCTAGAAACCTTATTATACCCCGGTAATATCAGAAACCAGAATTATGTCTGACACTATTGCAATCATGTCTGCTCTGTGACATCCTCATGAAATACTAGCATCTTTCAGTTTTCAAGTATGTAATATATGTTGTATTTGTACTTTCATTGTATGTTTCCTCACTGTGTTAGTAAATACTAGCAACTGTCTTTAGTTTCTATGCATTTATAGTATCCTTGTAGAAATATCTTATTTCTGTTGTTGACTTGCATTACCTGTAATGGTAGTTATTTTTCATTGCATCTTTTATAAAAGAGGTATTATTGTTTACTTTCTTCATAAAATTAAAGATGTTTATGCTTTTGGATTTTTTTCCCTTGAAGCAGAAAAGCTATGAAAACATGGGGGTTTTAGTTATTTGGAGGGCAAGATGGGGAACAAGGGAAATGCTGAGGCAGGAAAAATCTTTGTGCTTTCAGTCACTGGTGATGTAACTGTTCTTTTTTTAGAAGTCAACACTGTGTATTGTTTGCAGAAAACAGTTCCCAACTGTTTTGATCCTACATGAAGGAGAAGGTGGCTTGTGATCTTCCAGTTGATTTGCCTTTATGTGGTTTCTAATGAAGAAGAGTGTTCCTTTGCTATAGAACCCTTTCTGGAAACTTCATTATGGAATGGCAAGACAAAATTGTTATTTAACACAGCACGTGTCTTAGTCTTTTTTAAAATGATAGTATTTTACTGTTTCACAAGGTCATGATGGAAAATGTTTTCTATATGACTTTTATTTGTTCTCTTTAAACAAACTGCTTAGCATGTTTATTGGAACATGTGTAAAATTTTCTTTCCATTTGTTAACTTTTACCTATTTATTTAGTACTTACAGGAGTTTAACAGGCCTATATTCTTAGCCAGCTTACTGTTTTCTGGGGTAGGCAACTAGTCAACCTATGTCATGATGTTTCTTCACTATTAAGAGGCTGATATCCTCAAGAGTGTTTTGCCGTGGTTTTGTTGGTTTAATAGTAATGTTCTTGAATATATGTAGAAATAGCAGTAAGTGTGTAGAGCAGACACTTGCAAAACATGTCACTGAAAATTCGGTTGAAAGCAAACATGAATACTCAGTCATGGAATAGCTATAGTAACAGGGTTAAGAACAGAATCTTTTGGAATGCAGCTTTTATGGCATTTTTAGCAAATCCAAAAGTTCTACTGTTACAGATTTAACATAGCCTGGACTATCTGGATTGCATTCCCTCTTGCTAGGTTAACACATGGTTTACTTCTAAAAGTTTCAGTGTGACTCCATAATGTGTTGTTTGTATTTTGTGGTGGGTTTGCTTGGTCTTTGGGGTGTGTTTTTTTTTGTTTTCCTATCTGCTTGGCCTTTATGGAGTATAAACAGCTCTTGAAGACTGGCTTAAACAATAGAGGACTACAAACTAAAGGGAAGGCATTGAAATTTGCTACTTTTCAGCTAATGAAACTTGGACAAAAGTATATTAGGACTTAGCATCCTATAAATACCCTTGAACTGTTAAGTGTTATGATACTACTGACTACACTGCTTTGCAGCCTAATTAGCAAGCTGCAGGTTCTACATTTTGGGTTTTAGTATTGAACTCTTATGAAAACATGCTTTGGTAGTAATACTGAAACTTTCAGAAAACATGGCTTGAGAAATTTTGTCTGCAACTTTGGTTGCCTTTATCACTGCTTTAATATGGTTTGGGCCAAAGTATTCTGTCCTTTTTAAATGCTGCATTAAGGGTTTTCTTGAGTCCTTTTTATCTGTTTTAAGTGGAGGGAAACACATTACTTTCAAGGCAGTCATATCAATGCATCAAAAATAGAAGGAAAGGAAAACACTTCAAGTGTTTTTCCTCTTTATAGACCATATGGCTATAAAGATGAATTTGAAGTCAGTGATTTAATTTCTGGAAAGAAGTATGTGTGCTATCCTATGGAAACTTGTACTTTCTCAATAATGATAAAGCTTTCTAGCTATTTTTAATGCAAAATCCTGACTATTCTTACACATTGGTAATTACAGTGACATGCTGTATTTGAGGGATATAGGGAAATCCTCTCTTACATAAAAAAAAATGAGGCTACACATAGCAATTCCTTTGGTATTACTAAGGCTCTTTGCAGCACTGCAGCTGTTGCGGTAGTGTTTTCTAGGGCCTCTGTGGCAGTATCTTTCTTTCATTTTTCTAATGTTATTCCCAGGTTTGTTTGCCTTTGTGCTCTGCACCTGCAAACCCTGATAGTATGGTTGTGGCAGGTTCCTAAGGCAAATGACTGCTATGATATGGGATTAATTTCTTTTCCCCCTCTAGTCCTTTTTCCTTTGTAGCTTTGAGTTTATACTTCATGCACAATAAAGATAAATAGTCCTTTAAATAACTCTTAAATGTGTGATATTTAAGTCTCTCTATGTTTAGATGAATGTGTGACACTTGCACCTGGTCAGCATACTCCAGAGTTAACAGTACTGTTAAGCACAGGCAGTCGGGAGTCTGCACAGGTCCTCAAGAAAAGCATATGATAACACAGAGGAAAAGCATGGTGAAAAATAATCCTTTTTCTTTACTAAAATCCAATGCTTAGTATGCTCTTATTGGAGACAGTGGGTGCAAATGCAGGTACACTCAGGATAAATGAAAAATTAATTGTTTCCTTGTTCTCACTACTGCAGTTTCTTCCTTAAGTAGCTATGTGAAAACTTAAAAGCAGTTATCTCTGTCAATGCCTGGGCAGCTCCAGATGACCTGGCATCCTAAAATCTTGGTCAACTAGTTATTTGCTCAGCAAAAAAAACAAACAAAAAAAACCCCACAAACAAAAAACCCCAACCAAACAACAAAAAAAAAACCCACCCCACAAACTCCATTCTCATTAACACACCTCACACCTGCTTAGTGAAACTTATGAGGGTCACCATAGAGAATGCTTATAAGGAAAAGATGATTCCTCTTAGGGGGTAGAGGAGACCTACATAGCTGTTTATTTTCTGAGCTTGCAGTTTTCCACATGCATTTAATTCAGATGCCTGAATTTCTCACAGAATCTACTTCTCACCTTTTACTTCAAATAAATATGTGAACTTCAATGTGCTGGGCTTAATGCATCCTGTCAAAGTACATGCGGAGGTTCAACAAGTAAGGTCCTTCTCTGCCACTGGACAGAAATGTTTAATGTTCTAAATATTTAATGGATTAGAAAAATGTTCTGTTCCAGGACAGGTTGGGGAAAATTGCATGCTAAATTTTTTACGGGTGCACTAAGAATGTTGACTTGAAGGGGGGAAAAAGGGAGGGGGAGCTTAAAAAAAAAAAAAAAAAAATTGACAGAGGAAAAATTGATGTGGCTATTCTGTCTGCAGGTTAAAGTTCCCATGAGTTCTCAAGTTACTCATCAATGACAATCCAATGCAACACCACCGGGTAGTTACAATGAGATTCACCTATGTCTGTTCTCATTGAATGTAGGGCTTACTATTGCAGAGAGATGGAGGAAACAATGTCTTGGACATGGTGCCTTATTTCTATTGCACAGCAGCTGCTTCAGCATCAGGTTGTGTATCTCATAAATGTGGTACCACCTGTCTGTACAGCCAAGCTACCTCATAGGGTGGAACAGTCATTCTTCAACTGACTGGATGAAGCATATATTGCAGTCTAATCATAGTTGTAACCAGTGTGCAATGTGAATTTTTGTTTGAGTGCTTCTCAACAAATAAATGTCAGTAAATGTTACTATACTTCCTTAAAAAATAATCAATATTAAGCTTTTCAAGTTAGGGTTTTTTTTTTAATTCAGTGTTCTACTAACAGTATTGCAAGCTGTTCTAGGAATAATTCCATATTTAGAGCAAGGTTTTCCTCACTGAAGTCTATAACAAAGTGTATAACCAAATGACTGATTACTTATTGTTCTGGTTTTGGATGGCATAGTGTGTTCTTCATAATAGCTAGTATGGAGATATGTTTTGAAGTTGTGCTGATAACACAGGGATGTTTTTGTTACTGCTGAGCAGTGCTTACACTGAGTCAAGGCCTTTTCTGCTCCTCTAGCCACACCACCAGTGAGTAGGCTGGGTGGGGGTGCACAAGAAGCTGGGAGAGGACACAGCTGGAACAGCTGACATCAACTGACCGAAGGGATATTCCATATCATATGATGTCATGCTCAGCATATAAAGCTGGGGGAAGGAGGAGGGAGGGGATGACATCTGGTGTGACAGTGTTTGTCTTCCCAAGTAACCTTTATGCATGATGTAGTCCTGCTTTCCTGGAGATGGCTGAACACCTGCCTGCCAATGGGAAGTGGTGAATGAATCCTTTGTTTTGCTTTACCTATTAGTCTCCCCTTATCTCAGTCCATGAGTTTTCTCACTTTTATTCTTCCAGTTCTCTCTCCTGTTCTACTGAGGGGAAGTGAGAGCAGTGGTTTGGTGTTTAGTTGCCAGCTGGGATTAAACCATGATATTTGTGACCTGTGTCATCTTTATTGGAAGAGTTCCAACACTCCTTAAAGCCAGGCTGGTGACTAAAATCCATGATTACTGACCTAGATTTGAAGATATTTGCAAGACTTAAATGTTACCTTATCTGATAAAAGGCTTATCTCCACATACAAAAGAGCACAGAGGCCCAGTACAAGATAGGGTAACTCCAACAATCCAAATGTTGAAAGGGAGCCTCTACCCCACTCCTCTAACAGCTGTCACTGGAGCTCCATAAGCCAAATGGTGTGGGGTGTGAAACTCAGAGATGAGTAGGTGGAACAATTGTCCTTGTCACCTTTCAGACTGAGGGGTTCTGGCATAGCCTGCTATGGGTCTCATGGTGGGATACAGTGTTGTGGGATTGTATAGATCTTATATATTTAGGGAAAGGACAGAAGTTGGGGTAAAGAGAGGGGGCTTAAGGTGCTTTGGGAGGGACATGTATGGGAAAAGAGGGTAAGGGAATGAGAGGCCCATTGACTGTAAGCAGGCTGCTGGTCAATATGCTTGTCTGGCCATGCACTACACCAGATAAGCACAGTATATCCTGGTTGTTTCTTAAAATTTATTTCAATTTATTTCCCTGAGTGAAGGGACTCTGCGTGTGTGTATCTGTGTCTGCAGGTCTGAGTGTCAGGAACTGAAGTGAGACTGTGGGACAAAGGGGCTCATGTGCCTGTGGTGCCAGCACTGGGAGTGAGGGAGGGTGTAACCTCATTAGCTAGTGAACAGATTAAGTGTCTTGGCAGCCATTTATCAAAGCAGTTGCAAGTCTGGGCTGGACATGTATGAATCTTAAACTGTTAGAATTGTCTACCAGAGGGACCAGAAGCTTCAGGCCAGCTACTGGGGAGATCAAAAGGCCTGGGGATTGATAGATCTGTGCATGAGTGTGTCTGCATGAGGCACCTGGAGACAAGAGGCTCCAGACTGGCTACTGTGTAGGCAGTGTTCATAGCCAGTTACTGGAGGCATCCACTGTGTGTTTGTGTTGGGGGCTCTGTGTGTGTAAGGGCAAGCCCTCTATCAGCAGCTGGGAGGGGTGCTAGGGGCCTCAGGGGCTCATATGTCCAGGTGCTGGCAGATGAGACAGCTACTTGAGAGACTTGATGTCTAAGCCAACTCCAGAGGGATACACTCTGTGTGTATGTATGTATCCACTGATGGACTTATCCTGGTCAGCCAGAGAAGGGAACAGATGGTATCATTGGTGCTTGAGAGTTGAGTGTTTATCTGCGTGGCCAGCCACATTTGTATGTTGTACACGTGTGTGCCCCTGCTATGTGTTTCACTGTGGGTCAGGGAGCTGAAGCAGCCTTGCTTCTCTTGAGCTGTCAGGTCTGGCAACCCCTAACATCAAAAGCTTGAACGGATGATTGTACTTGCTGAAAGTCTAGTTCCTTGCCACATGCTAAGAAGTGATCTACAGGTACAGGTGAAACAGTATCTCTGTTTCTCTGGAATAAAACTTAAAAATGTGAATGCTGACAGGTTCAGACCTGGAAGATGTATTTAAATGGAACTTGGTTCAAAATATTTTATGTTCTGTAAGTCTAGAGTCAGTGAAGCGTTTTGTTAACTCATGTTATATTTCAATTCTGGCATTATTTTTTTACAAATATGAAATTGTGTGACACTTGCAAAATTCATCAGTTTTCATCTTCATTAGACAAAGCTTTTTTTCTAAAGCAATTCTTTAGTGCAGTATTTGGTCTTCTAGAAGCAATAAGGGTACAGCAAGACAATAGTAATGGAACTTCAAAGGCGGCAATTAAGTATACTGAGAAAGGTAGTCAAACCCTAACCAAGCGTAAAGCTGCTCTTAACTTTCATTGAGGGTGTTTTATGAAAAACACACTGAATTTGCTTCTTGGGCTTTTTGACCTTGTATTCATGTGTCTTTTATCAGGTTTATTTTAGATGTGTGGTTTTCTTCTAGTTGATTGCATGTTCTTTTAACACAGGTGTGCTTATACTTTTATTTTTTACTACCTTACAGCACTTTAAGGTACAAAGCTAAATATAATACTTCTTACAGCATGAAAAATAACCTTCATGTGACCAAAAATGCTGATCAGTTGAACAAACAAAAATAAAGCAGTAAAATATTTAGCTATAGGGATTACTCAAATTCATTTCCATGTATGTCTTCAGGGAGATAACGGTTTGTTGGGAGAATATCAGAGGAAAATATCAACAGAAAAATTAAGCGCAGAAGTTTGAACTGTAGTTTGTGCTCTTCAGTTGAAACAACAGTTGGCAGATCTATTGTTTAGATAGACTTGAAACTTGAAAGTTGAGTTTTAGAAGAAATACGGATAATCTATAAAGGGTATCTGAAAGGCAGCCTCCATGATTTGTAGGTGTCAGTGTTTAGATATGCATGTAAAGCACAGAGGGCTGTGTTCCAAAATATTAGGCCTTCTGGGGAAAAAAAAAAATGCTCATTAAACCTTTAGGATTTCTTGAAAATTAATGCCAATATGTACTGGGCATTTTACCATACACCTCTGGAAACAGCCCTACAGTAGTGGTATAAGTATCATTTTGTTGATAGACTATTGGTATTTGTTAGCCCTTGTTTTATTATGTTTCTCATCAAATAAGTGGAGTCAGAATTTTATTTCCTTCAATTCATGTGCAAATAATAACACTGCCATGGTTTAGGCCCAGCTGGCAGCTAAGTACCATGTAACTGCTTGCGCACTTCTACTCCTGGTAGGATGGGGAGGAGAAAAATGTAAGGAAAGGCTCATGGGTTGAGACAAGGACCATGAGGGGTCACTCACAAGTTATGGTCATGGGCAAAACAGATTTGACTTGAGAAAGAAAAATCAATTTAGTTACCAATCAAATCAGAGACCCAAAACCAGATCTTAGAACCCTTTCCCCCACCTTTCTTCCCAGGCTCAGCTTTGCTCCTGATTTATCTAATTCCTCCCCTCCAGCAGCATAGGGGGATGAGGAACAGGGGTTCTGGTCAGTTCACCACATATTCTTTAGTGCTGTTTCTTCCTTAGGGAGGAAGGACTTCTCACATGGTCCCCTGCTCCAGTGTGGACTCCCTCTCACAGGAGAATGTCATCCATGAGCTTCAATATGCATCCTTCCCATGGCCTGTGGTTCTTCACTTACTGTTCCAGCATGAGTGCAGTCCTTCAAGAGCAGGCTTCCCACAGAGCCATCGGCTTCTTCAGGCACATCTACCTGTTCCAGCATGGGGTCTTCCATGGGCTGCAGGTGGTTCCCTGCTCTACTGTTCACCACCATGGACTTGAAGGGGACAGCCTGTTGCCTTACTATGGGCTGCAGGGGAATCTCTGCTCTGGTGCACCTCCTCCCCCATCTTTCCGCACTAACTGTGGTGTCTGCCTTGTTGCTTTACTCGCCTCCCACTCCTTTCTCCTTCAGGTCTTGAAGCAGGTTTTTTTCCCCCTCAAGTGTGCTGTTAGAGGTGCTACCACTGTTGCTGACTGGCTTGACCTTGGCAAGAGGCAGGCCTGACTTGGAGATGAAGAAGCTTCTAACAGCTTCTCACATGAGACAACCCTGTAGCACCGCCGCCCCCCCAGTAAAAAACCCACCACCACACAAACACATACCTGTAGTTGTGTGCAATTGAAATGTATTATATTTATATTATTTTCCTATACATCTTGTTCTACTTTGTAGTTTCCCTCCTGTTACAGTGATTCTTTTTACTCAAAACTCTTCTTAATAAATATTCACCTGAAACTGTAGACCAAAACATACCTCCTCAAGATGGAGGAAGATACTTAAAAGGACATCAAATTAATTTTTATCATGACTGCTTTTTAACGTATAGGTAGATTTCTCAACTTTTAAAAAAAGTATCTATGCAAGGGTGTCCTTAAGCAGTTTGGTCCCTTCAAAATTTAATGCGTAGGAAAGTGGCTTTCTCTTATTCAGTCCACTTCTGTCATCTATCCTATGACTGTGTTGTTATACTTTAGGATTAATCAACATTTCCTATACAGTTGTAAGAGGGCACCTTTTTGCTATGCAGTATGAAATATGACTTTTCCAAGAAGCTATAGCTTTTTTTTTTCCCCACTCCCATGTGTTTAAGTTAAAAAAAAAAAGGGATGAATCTAAAATTGAGATTTTCTGGAGTTCTGGTTTCTGTCCTTCATTGTTTAATCTTTTATAGCTTTAGAAAACTTGTCAGATTTCTGAATCTTAGATGACTGAAATTCTTTATAAAATCTGAGTGATGACAAATGGTGGTTGAGATCTGAGCCTTTTGTCATTTTTGTTTTGAGATGTATTATTTTGGCTGTGCCTTGGGAAGTTTTTCTTATGCCTATATTGGTAAATTAAACATGACAAAGACTACCTCATGAATACAGCCATACTGGGTTAGCTGGCCTTGATGCCAGAATGTTAAACTCCCAGCCTTAAAATTAAAATTGCTGTGTCCAAATTGGCTTTTGGGACTAGTTTCCGAACATTGCCGACTTATGAATCATGACCAGGAATAGTTTGGGAGAGCACTGGTTGTTCCAGGCCAGTCCTGGCCAAAAACTATGCCAAGCAAGGCTGTTGCAACAATTAGAAGAACAGAAAATTGAATTCCAATGCTGTGAAATGCTTCCTAGCACTTCTTAAATAGTATAGGCCTAGCCAATATAATAAAAAGGCAAAAAACTTTCTATCTTAACACTATATTTCCACTTGTCAGTTAACTTAAATAAGCACATAAGGCCACATACATGAACTTCGCTTGAAATGCAAATGAATTTGAGATGCAATGAATTTGCCTTAGACTGTAGAAAGCGTGATTAATTGACAAAGCCTTAAACAATTCAGTGAGTCTCTTCTTTTGCATGCACATTTCCTTTGTTTCTGTTTCTTTTCTTTGTTTTTCTGTTAACATGCTCTTTCTCTACCTTAGCTGCTGGATGATAGTGTTTCAAATATCGGAGTGTTAGAAAAGTAGGCCTAGACTTGAGATTAATCAATGAAGATGGTATTGCAGGTATAATCTTCCTATTAATTGGTCTCTTTTGTGCAGGCTGTAGGTCTTTTTAGTATCCACATTAGGAGCAGAAACTGAAATCAGGTAGCTGAAAGCTGGAAGTTCTACATCCAACAACATAAATCTCCTTAAACAAATAATCAAACATGTTCCTCCCCTTCTGTACAAATTTCAAGTTTTTATAGAATCATAGAATGGTTTGGGTTGGAAGGGACCTTAAAGACCATCTAGTTCCAACCCCCCTGCCATGGGCAGGGACACCTTCCACTAGACCAGGTTGCTCAAAGCCTCATCCAGCCTGGCCTTGAACACTTCCAGGGATGGGGCATCCACAGCTTCTCTGGGCAACCTGTTCCAGTGCCTCACCACCCTCTCTGAAGAACTTCGTGACATCCAATTTAAACCCATTACCCCTTGTCCTATCACTACATATAACATGTTACATAACATGTGTTCATGTTCAGTCTTTAAATGTTCATCAGTGTTTTCTGAGCACCTAATTGTGGCAATTATAGCAAAAAAAAAAAAATATTTAGAAAAAGAGCTGTAATAATTTCACTGTACTATGAGATGATGTAGAAGGAGAGCGGGTGCAATTGATACACTGGTAGACTATGTATTTTGTGGAAAACTGGAAAATATCCTTACTGTTGGACTTTCCTGTCTTTTACCAGTTCATACCTCAGAAGGTTTTCATCAGTTCTCTGCATATTACACTGACATTCAGTTTTCTCTTTTCAAGGGCATACTGAAAGATTATTGTGTTGAATTTTTCTGAATATTTGTTTTACCTTATTCACAAACTTTCTGTTAAGAGTTCATAAACAAGAATTACCTAAAAGCTATATGAGTTGATAAAGGTGTGACTTTCATTTAGCTCTTCAGTGGATGGACTATGAGAAGCAGAATATTTCCAGGATGGATGGATTTACAATGTAATGAAAAACTCAGCCACTAATTCTTTCTAAAAAGATAATTTCTGAAGAGATAAGGAACCATTTGGAGAGCACTACTTAACAAAAGCAGGAGAGAAATGAAAGGTTTGGGTGTGGCTTTATGAATGATCTTAAATATGCTGTTACAAGAGTGTGTCAATCATCTTGAATGTGAGCAGCAGGCTCTTTCATCTGACTGGAAGCTAGCAGTGTAAAATAAATGCAGCTTGAGCTGTTTCTCTTGACCAAAAGCAAATATGCAAGGGATGGTATTGAAAAACCCTTTGCACAAGCAAGGTGGTGGGTGTGGGAGCAAGGAGAGATCAACAGTGAGCTTGAGGGGAAAAGATGGAGCCTCTGTTTCTAACAGCAATCCTAATTGGCTTGCAGAACTGCACTTTTTTGACATGACTTTTCAAAAAAAAAAAAGTGATCTGCTAGAAACCGTCTGCTGCAGACCTTTATATATATATAGCAAAAGAAGCAAACAAAAAAACTTCAGGGACTTTAAAAGAATTATTTTGCATGTACAGATCAATCCTTGTATCTCTAATAGCTCTAATAGACATGGGTGCACTTATGTATAAATACTTCCCTGGTTGCTGTCAAAAATCTTTTTAAACTTACCTTGGATGCCTTTACCCCAGGATTCTTGCCTTCAGCATTCCAAATGCATAGACAATGCATAGAAATCTAGCCATACCTTATTGCCTCCCCAGAGGTGGACAGAAAGGTGAGGGAAGGGAGGGCATGATTAAATAACAGGCAGATATGCTTGACACAAGGATTCAGAGCTTACTACTACGTGAAATCTACACCAAGGACTGGCTGGATAGAGTATTCAAGGAGAGATTCACAGCAAGAATCTGGAGAAGATTTTTTTTTTTAACCTAACCCCTCAAAGAAATTTGATGGTTGCATTAACATCCTGTGGAGAGGTACAGGATCATCTTAGAGAAGTTACTTTAGGATATCTGCATTTAAAATAGCTTATACAACTACAGGGGAAAAATACCTACTTATTTTACAGGTGGTGGGTTTTTATTCAGCAGAATTTGACTGTCATTAGGGTACTTCAAATTCAAGAACCAAAAAAGGGATGACAAAGGAAATGGTGTTTTGCAGCATTGTTGTATTAAAACTTTAAAATGCATGCAGTACTAAAATAAAAAGTTGTTACGTGTCAGTAAAGGCTATCACAGTTTACTACTGTATATCCTGTTCAAAATGTGTTGTCAGTTTCCTAGTCAGACTCGTCAGCAAGATATTTTACACCTAAGGCCTTTATTTTATCAGAATAAAACAATGATTTAATGAGTAGTGTTATTCAGCATCACTGATCTTGGAATCACTTTAATAATTTTCTTCATGTCATATTAAGAAATTTAACTTTACTCTTGCAGGTCCTTACTGAGGATCTGGTATTTTGTGCCTGGTCATTTATTAGAATTGCCTACTTTCATTTTTTTCTCTTCCACTTGTATTAGGCATAAACTATAAAATCATATTTTTAATGGTGGTGGTTGGTTAAATGAGAATTGGTTTTAAGACTCTATTCATTAGTGTCTTATTAGCATACCGGTTTTCAGGTTTCTCTCTTTCTTATTCCAGCAATGAGTAGATGGGCATAAATAGACTGAAAACCCAGGAGGGTAAATGATACTCAAATGAAATAATTGTGTGTCAGATGAATGGAAGATGATGAATTATAATGTGAGCTCTTTTTATGAGTGACTTAATGGCAATGTGATATTTCTTAAGTCTTTGATTTGTAATGGCTAACTTTAGGGACACTCAGACTTACTCTCTAGTATAGGAAGGTGTGATTATGAGTTTGGTGTGTTTCTGTTTTGGGGATTTTTTTTCTCCTTAGAGATACATTATCTAACAAACCTATGTGAAATAGGTCAGATAAGTTCTATAGGGTATTTTATCATCAATTGGAAATAACTGAGAAGCCTTTCTCACATTTTTAGGAAATGAAGCACTGGGTATTACTTCTATAACATAAATTTATAGGTGCTCACTTGTTTCATTATAGTTTGGAGCTATCTTAAGGAATAAGAGAATACTGACTAGTCTTCTGTATACATGCAGCCTGTTGAAATGCACTAACTCTCCTTCAGCCTTTTGTTCTGAACATGTCTCCCATGGGATATGGAGTGAGGTGGGTGGGGAGGGATGGGGAGTCAGAGCCTCTTTCATACAGGATGGTGTTTGGCTGAAGTTAAATAATATAATACTTGTTACCAATTTAAGACTCTTATGATTATTGTATATTATGCTACTATACCTGCAGCAGTTTCTGGCTCAAAGAGCAGATACCTTGTGCTCTTTCTCAAGGGGCAGAGGGTAAGCAGCAAATATGACTTGCCAATTACAACAGCTCTCGCAAGAGGAAATAAAGGCATCTCATCTTTGAAGCCCTTAATAGTAAAATTTTTCTTGCATGCGAGACTTGTCAGACTTTTTCCCTCTCTGCAGTAAGAAAATATCTTGGAGGAAATTGTCTTTGCTGTGGAGACCCAAACAAGTATGTCTAAGAGATAAAGAAGTGAAGCAAGAAGTGTGTCAGTAGAACATCTCTTTCAACTTAAAATGCCTTGGCCTTCCCCTAATGTTAAACTATAGTAACTGTAAGTGCTACGAGTCATGCCACAAGCTTGACAAGCAGTGTCACCCAAAACCTGACAATGAAGAAACGTACTCCATGGTTGAAGGACTATGTGTGTTCTTAAAAAATCAAAGTTATCCACAGTATTCAGAAAAAGAATGACTTTGAATCAGTTTATACAGACTTTGTTTTATTATTGGAAGAACTCTCCTGTGATAGATGCATCTAGTTCACTAATTTCTCCTTGCAGTTGAGAAGTTATGTTCTCTTTCTTTACTTGTGAAAACATTAGGAGAGAAAATTGCATTTTTGAAAAGTAATGGTCCTATATTTACTACAACCCAGTGGGAGTAGAATTACTACTGGTATTACTGAATGCTTGTAACTTGGGGATGGAGGAGGGATGTGGAGAAAAAGCAAACTACCTGCTACCAGAGGCTGGAGAGAGTGCAGGAAGCCTGCCTTTGAGAAGCCTTCACTAATTCTTATTACAGTTACCAGCCCATACATTTAATTGCCAACTCAACAGCAGGAAGATGGGGTTGCAAAGCCAGGAATTGCTTTTTTTTCAAGCAGTATGCCTTGCTAGAACAGCTGGTTGCTGTCTCCTTTGATGTGGATAAAGGAGACAGTCTGCTACTCTGCAGCCCTAGCTTTTTACTTTGTTTTAAACAAAAAGAAAAAATCTAAATACACTGTGATCTGTGGGTTGTAAGACTTGTCAGGTATGTCAATCCAACTTCTATTCAGACCACCATTGTGGAACAGGTGACACTTGCATACAAATGGTTTGTGTTAAGCAGCGAAGCAAGCAGGAATTGAATTACCTAGAAGAGAATGATGTCCTTAGCCAGGCTGGCCTCTCTTGTAATGTCTATCAGGGAGTTATCTTAGATTTCCACTTCTGGCTTAAAGGCTTTCTTGAAACAGAAATAACATGAAGTATGCACATACAAGAATATGTTTTGAGTCCAGTAGATTTGCAGTCTGTCTTCCTGAAATTCTGCAGTTTAGGTAATTGGAAATGTTTATTTCCATGTATAACAAGAATGACACATTGTGCACCCATGTGATTAGTAGCAGTATTGAACATTTTGCCCTTATGAGATTCATATGCTTGGTTATAGCTTCTGATATCTACTGAAGATGACTCACATCTTTTCAATTATTTTCATTGAAGTATGCTGGAGGTAAACTAATTTTCTTTCTGGTAAGTGTTGCATGTCTTTCCCATTCCTGTCTAATAAAGCTGATGTAAGACAAAAAGCAGAAGTCAGTGTCAAAGCATCTGGTGGTACTAGTCTGATAAGATGACCCAGATAGACAAATTAAACAAATTAATAGGAAAATAAAAGTTGCTAGCTGTCGCTTGAGACAAGTACTGGGCGCTCCAAGATACAAAGGAAATCATATGCTTGAATTAAAATCATCAAGGAAGACATACACTCATCTGTATCCTGGGACCAATTTTATAAAGATACAAAATATTTAGCTAACTGGAGAAAACAGTAGTAGCTTTGAAAAATTGTGTATAATGCACTTTCATAAATGCTGGGAAACTAAGGGGGATTCTTATGGAGCTGTTTTTACCTCTTTAAACTGAATGTAGATGTGAATTTACCCAACAAAAGAGGAAGAGAAGACCTCAAGGGAGTAAAATATCAAGTCATGTAAAGTGCTCAAGTACCCTAATGTTGTCCACTTTTCCTGGTATATGTCTGGTCTGGACGTATGACAAAGTTGCTTGTGCATTATATACATCTTCTTCCCTACTCCCATTTGGAGCATGGTTGAATTCGACTCTGGATTTGATACTTGTTCTTCACATCTTGTTTAAGTCCTTTCTTTGCAGGAACATAATGTTTCTAATTGAATTTGCCTTATGTTGACAAGCCTACTAGATCTTCCTTTGGTAAATTTGTTTTTATGGAAATGGGGGCTGGGGAGAAACTTTTCCTTAGCATTTGTGGGTTCTTTTTTTTTTTTTTTTTTTTTTTAAAAAAAAACACGTTTTTTTTTTTTTTTTTTTTGGTAAAAAACAAAGAGATGGGGAACATCAGATCTTCAAAAAGAAATATTCTGCAAATCAAATATAAGAATAGCTATTTGCTAGATATGGTGCATCAAGCAGTACTCTGAGAATATTTATTGCAATAAAAAAGGGAAAAGAAAAACAAGTCAAGTCTCAAAAGTATTAATTAGAATGATAGTAACAGGAAGAGTTATGCTGCTACACTTAAACATTGTTTTTCTTTGGTTAACTGAAGACAAACCATCTACTTTCTCATGCATAAAAACCTTCTTTGTTCCAATCTGAGTAATTTTTCCTGAAGGTCTTCATAACAAGAATTTCTTTGGAAAAAAACCTGTGATGATATGCAAGGTGTTTGTCTGTCAAACCTTTGACCTTACCATACATCTGTAGGGAAGTTCTACATACAGGAAGAAGAGTTTAGTGAAAATGGCTAAATTACAGGAATAACAGAGGAATAATCTAGTGAGGTTCAAAATGACATAGCATTTTCCTAAGCTTATTTCCTTGGGTTGCTGCTTGTTTCAAGTTGTTTAACTTTATGTAGCTGGTCCAGTCTATAGTTGGGATCTTATTGTATCCCATTTCTGTGGGAGTGCATGGTTTATACAACTGTTCCATTGTTTTCTAGGATCTTAAGCTTTAGAGAAATCTTTTCCAGGCATCTTGGGGGGGAGTGCCTTCTCAAATACACTTCAGATACTTCTCTATCAGGTAACTAGACATTGGTTACAAGGCAGAAGCAGTGCCGCAGCCACGCTCAGATGGCCATTATGGACAAAAGCAGTAACTGAAGAAAAGATTATAGGCTGTTAAGTGCATTTACAATGAGTTTCAGAAGTGTTCAGATGCTTTTATCATTAGGGAAAGGTGAGGCCTTTTATACCATTTGTCATTCTAATCACTGAAGGAAAGGAGCATGCTCCAAACACTCTTGCTTCATTTTGACACTGCAGCATTAAGATACTTAGGTTTTTGAGGTTTAGTCCCTGAAAATAAGTTGTTATTGGTATCCAATAGGAGAACAGCCCTTGAGTCACTTAACTGAAAATTGATTGTGTGCAGCATTTTTAATGTCTTATACTTGCACTGAAATGATAGGTTTCTTCATAGAAAACTCTTGAGAAAGTAGAAGAATGTGTTCTGTGATAAATATCACAAATGCATTAGTACAGCAGATTCTTATGACTTTGTCACAAGAACCTGGTGAAGTTAGAGTTTGACAATAGGCTAGATTTTTTTCATGTACAAATATTATGTAATGCCTTGTAACAAGTAATTTTACTTTGAAGCGTTTCAGTCTCAGTAGAGGCTTGTGAAAATGTGTTCTAGTCCTTCATTTCAGGTAGGTAGTGACTAGAACCTCACTTCCTCTGTTCATTTGAATAGTTTTCCAAATCCCCGATTACCCTTAAGTTACTAGTTATTTCATTTATTAAATCTAAGAACTTGGTTTTTGCCCACTTTATACTCATCGTTTAACAAATCTTCCATGTACTGACATGAAGGTAAATTTTATGAAGTATTTAGGCATTATAGTGACAATAGCTACTTGAGTATGAAATCTGGAAATAATCTTTCTCAGCTAAGAACCAGGTTACTGCTTTACATTATTTAGTCTAAGAAATAGCAGTTCATCTATAGCCTTAAAGAAGGAAAAAGAAAAGAGGAAAACAATGCATATTGAATAGTGAAGGAAAATTTAATATTTTGTGGGAGGAATTTCTTACTTTTCAAATTACCTACTTACCTTTCCAGTGGTAAAGTTTATTTACCTTCCAAAGTTTGTGTTCTGTTTCATTCAGTGAAGAGAATTAAAATGGAGTCCTGTTGATCTGAGTAAGAGAGGAAGAACATGGCAGTAGAGAAAGAAAAAGAAGAAGTTCCTGTCCACTGGTCACTGATTTCACCTCATGCCTAGTGATTTAGTTATGCATTAAGCTTGAAGATAACTTGTTGTGTGTACGGTTCAGGCATAGTAAGGAATGAAGCACAACTGTGTTCTTGTGATTTTTTCTTCTACTAACTTTAATGGATGTTGAAATGGAGAAAAGAAAATAAATTATTTTGGTAATGGGGGAAAGAAATCTGTGTTAAAAATTAAAAAAAAAAAAAAATGCCCAAAGCAACCAAACAAAACACCACATACCCCTTCCAGAAGGGACGCTGTTTCTTGTAAACAGCAAGATTAGGTGAAGTAGATGGTCAGCTTTGTATGCTACCTATCATCTTCTAGGAATATTGCTATTAAAAATGTTTCTGTACCTACTGCTCAATTTACTGTACTTCTATCTTTTCACAGCATCTTGAATTTGCAATGTGCTCAAAATACTAATATCTAACACTCAACCTTTCCAGTTAGTGTATCAGCTGTGAACAGCTGAATATCTCTGACATGCCATATGAGTGAGAAGAGGTACATGGAATTTAGTTAAATCCACTTAACTGGATGCAGATAGCAAACTGTCCTGTCCAACACATTGACTGACATTGAATATAGAATTATAAAGGTCTTTTCCAACCTAAAAGATTCTAAGATCATCTAGTCAACCCCTTAATACTGAAGTCCACCACTAAACCATCCTTATATGCCTCATCTACACATCTTTTAAATACCTCCAGGGATGATGACACAACAAACTCCCTGGGCAGCCTGTTCCAATCTCTGCTAACCCTTTCAACAAAGAAATTTTTTCTAATATCCAACCTAAACCTCCCTTGTTGAAAACTGAAGCCACTTCCTCTTCTCCTATTACTTCTAACTTGGAAGAAGAGACCAACACCCACCTCTCTACAAGTGCCTGTAATGAGGTTGCAGAGAGGGATAAAGTCTCCCCTCAGCCTCCTCTTCAGGCTAAAAAAACCCAATCCTGCCCCACCCACTCCACCCCACCACCCGAAAAAGAAAAGGAAAAAAAAAATGTCCACAGTTTCCTTAGCTGTTTCTCATAGGACTTGTTCTTCACCTTCACCAAGTTCATTGACCTTCTTTGGACATGCTCCAGCACCACAAGGTCTTTCTTGAAGTCAGGAGCCCAGACTTGAACAAAATATTTGAGGTGTGGCCTCACCAGTGCAGAGTACAAAGGTACAATCACTTGCCTTGTCCTGCTGGCTGCAGTGTCCCTGTGGGAAGCCAAGATGCCCTTGGCCACCTTGGCCACACTGCTGGCTTGTATTCAGGCAGCTGTTGACCAAGACACCCAGGTCCTTTTCTGCCAGGCACCTTTGCAGCCACTCTTCCCCCAGCCTGTAGCATTTCAGGGGGTTGTTGTGGACCAAGTGCAGGACTTTACCTTGTTGAACCTCATGCAGTTGTCTTCAGCCCATTGATCCAGCCTGTTCAGATCCTTCTGGAGAGCCTTTCTACCTTTAGGCAATCAACAATCCCATCAAACTTGGTGTCATCTGCAAACTTACTGAGGGTGCACTCAATCCCCTTGTCCAGTTCATTGATAAAGGTATTAAAGAGAACTGGCCCCAACACTGAGGCCTGAGGAACACCACTTTTGACTGGCCACCAACTGGATTTAACTCCAGTCACCATAATTTTTCGGTCCTAGTCATCCAGCCAGTTTTTCACCCATCAGAGAACACCCATCCAAGTCAGTTTATCCTGGAGAATACTTTGGGAAATGTTGTCAAAGTCTTCAGTAAAGTCTAGGTCCACAGCTTTTCCTTTGTCTGCTAAGCAGATTACCATGTACTGGAAGGAAATCAGGTTTGTCAGGCAGGACCTGCTTTTCATAAACCTCTGCTGTCTGTGCCTGGTCCACCTGGTTGTCCTCCATGTGCCTCATGATAGCACTCAAGTTGATCTGTTCTATAACCTTCCCCAGGACCAAGGTCAGACTGACAGACCTGTAGTTTCCTGGATCCTCTTTCATGTCTTCTTGTAGATGGACCTCACATTTGCTAACCTCCAGACAACTGGGACATCCAGTTGTCCAGGACTGATAGATGATGTTAAGTGGCTTGAGTACTTCCTCTGGCTCCCTGAATACCCCTGGGTGGATCCCATCTGGTCCCATAGACTTGTAGGTGTGGCATGTTGCCAACCATTTCGCCTTGAATTGTTGAGGATTCGTTCTGTTCTGCATTGCTATCTACCACTGCAGGGGACTCAGTACCTGGAGAACAACTGGTCTTATTCTTAAAGACTGAGGCAAAGAAAGCAGCAAGTACCTCAGCCTTTGTCACTCTGTTTCCCCTCATATTCAGTAAAGGATGAAGATTCTTTTTAGCTCTCTTTTTGTTGATAATGAATTTATAGAAACTTTTTAATTTGCCTTTTATGGCAGAGGCCAGGTTAACTTCTAGATGGTCTTTGGCCCTCCTAATTTTGGCCCTTAATAACCTCATGACATCCTTGTACTCTTCCTGTGTTGTCTGAGTTCCATCCAAAGCTCTCTGTTCAGACAGGCTGGGGGGCTTCTCCACCAGCTTGTCTTTTGGCACACAGTGATGGTCTGTTCCAGCAACTTTAAGACTTCCTTCTTAAAGAATGTCCAGCCTTCCTGGACACGTTTGTCCTTCAGGACTGCCTCCTAAGGGCTTCTGTCCACCAGGCTCTTAAACAGGCCGAAGACACCGGACTTCTGTAGGGCTAAAACAGTTCTGCTGACCCTCCTCCTTACTTCTGAGATCTGAGAACTCCGTGTTTTCTATGCCCAAGTTGGCCTCCAACTGTCACATCACCCACAAGTTCTTCTCTGTTCACAAACATCAACTTCCTTAGGTGGCTCACTCACCAGCTGTGTCAGGACACACTCCAGGACACCTCTTCAACTGTTTTCTCTCTTCTGTATTGTATTTCTAGCAGACATCTGCTAAATGGAAGTCTCCCACAAAAACAAGGGCTAGGGACTCTGAAATGTCTCCCAGCTGTTTATAAAATATTTTCTCTGTCTCCTCATCCTGGTTGGGTGGTCTATAACAGACTCCCACCATGATGTCTGCCTTGTTGGCCTTCCCCTTTATTCTTACTCATAAACACTCAATCCTTTCATCACTTTTGTCAAGCTCTACCTAATCAAAACACTCCCTAATATACAGGGCTAACCGACTCTGATCTTAACTAATCTTAACTATTAATTTGATTTAGTTTAGAATGTTTAAATACTAAGGTGTGATCACTTATGTAACTTTTAGTTTTCTGCTTTTAGTTCTTCAGTCCTTTGCTGGTGATCTGGGTGATGGAATATGGAATAAAATGTAATTTCACTGAACTGAGAGACTACACACTGAGAATTGAAAGTGTTGAAATTGCAGTTATTTAAAGATGTAGTATGCAAAATCTGTGAGGAAATATATTAAAACAGGAATTAAAAATTGCACAATTAGAAGATATCAAATATTTGGCTCTTCAAAAAAGCTCAATAGTGGATCTCCAGCTGAGCTGTGACCCAGGGAAATCCTGGTGTTCTGGAAAAAGGTAAATACTTTATTCTGATATAAGTAAGCCCTACAGGCTGTAAGGCCTTTTGAAGTAATCCTTCTCTGAGTGCTAGCAAGATCTTGGATCCTGTCCAGCTCTGGGCTTTGCACTGCACAATTGAAGTAAGCTCAGAGGGGATAATAAGAATGCTCATAGGTCTACTAATCATGGCTTACAAGAAAAACATTATTTAATTCATGTTATCCTGTTTAAGACGACAGACTTAAATATGTAAAACACTATTACAAAGAGGGCTGGAATAATCCTTTGCTATGTCCATGATAAGATAAAAGATAATGAATTCATGAAATGGTAAGATTAAGGTTTGGTATTTTAAAACTTTTCAAAATGCTTAAGTAGGGAAACACTGGAATAAGTTGCTTGAATGTAACTTCTTGGATCTAGTGAAGGACAAGCAGACAAGCAGTTCTCAGAAATGATAGAATGATGCCTTAAGGTAAAGGAATAGAGTTAAATGATCATGCAACGTGTTTTAAACCTTGTAATTCCATGGTAAATGAGGAATAAGTATGTCAGGCATAACTTTAAGAGCAAAGCTTTCATTTATCTTCCTCCCACATTTTTGTCAAGGATATGAAATCCAGCACCTTTCACTTTCTCTCACTTTCTAGTTGCTTATAACATCCTCTGGCTATTATTTTGGTCTCAAGCCCCTATATTCTTGTCTGTAACAAGGTAGCAGTCATAATACTTCAAACTTGCTCATGCTTTTCATCTTGGGATACAAGAATTACAGAGGCTATCCCCTACTATGACAATGGGGAATTTCAAAAGGAAATTGAAGGTGAAGGTAAGTTTGTGTGGGTGTTGTTGGTTTTTCTTTACTTTTCCTCCTTGACTATGAAATTAGGATGAACATTCATGTATCATAGTAATTTGTTTGGTTAACACATCTGCATCCTTCTCATACTGATTAAATGTTTCTGTGACAGAGTTTAAGGATTTGTGCAGCCTTTAACTCCAGGCCCTTATCTTGTCTGGAAATTGCTCTCTGCCAGTAATACAGACTGTCCATCCTGCTGGCTTGAGAAACATCGCTGGAATGTGCAGATGACAAATGAGTTTCTAAAGTACAAGATAATGTTTATCAGAAGGTATATAGTGTTAGCAGTCCAGAAGAACTAATTGATCTCTTGCTCTTCAAGAAAACTGATCGTGTTGACCAGGTCCACTTACTCTTCACTTGACATGCATACTGCAACATTTGTCGATTTTAAGCCAGTACTGTTTTGAATTGTACCCTAGTGTTCTATATCAGAAACACACACATCTTCCCAAGTAGTCCATTAAAGGCTAAAAATATATTTGTAATATAAGAGATGAAGGAAACAAATGTCATACTTCCTAAGTGTCTGATCTGATAGCTCATGTATCTACCAGTTACAACATCTGATGTCTTTAAATGACAAAGACTCTGATTGTGCCGCTAATAGGTATTGAGTGGTGCCTTCTTGTACAAGTATTTCTGCTGACTTTCTCACAATTCCTTTGGTCCTTAAGAGAATCTCAGCTTCTGTGACTTTTATGACCTATTGTCTTCCTCTGCTTTCATGAAGCTTCAGCTTGCAACTTCAACATCCTTATTTGTAGCAATGACACATTCCAGGCAATGTGTGGGACAAGTCATTATCTGGAAATTGTTCTAATTAACTTATTCTCCAGCTTCAGGATCATATTAAGTAAACAAAACCTAATTATAGATCTGTTATAACACACAATCCCACTCCTTTCATTGAGGTACTCTGTTTGTTTGAAGGAAGAGCATTTAGTTTTTTGCAGACAACAAAGATATTCTAGTAAAGATCAATCTTCTGAATAATTTTTAAATAAAAATATTATAAAACACCTTGCTAAATACATAATTCTGTGAAAGACAACCTGAGCATTTCACAGATGTGGGCTGGTTTCAGCTTTTTTTTATTCAAAGATGTTTATATGCAAATACATTAGACAAATAACAAATATGTTATTAATGTTGAGACATAATTTTGAGTTTTAATAGTTAGAGTATTATAATCTATTATGTTAACTGATATCTGGATAACTTTTTTCTGTTGAGAAATTACATATAAAATACACCTACCTACACCAAGCTTCAAAGACAGATACGTTGACTTTGCTTTAAAGCAGAGTATTTCCTGCCTTTCCATGGAGACTTTGCAGATGGCAAAATGAAAATAAATTTTTGATTATTATACTAAGAAATGCATAATCTTCTCCAGACTGTGAGCATAACATGAATATATGGAGTGAAAAATACAAACTTTATGGTGTTATTAAAATGGAACTATACTTCTACCTAAAATAACTTTTTAAATATTCTTAGATATTCTGTTCATTCCTGGTCTGCAAATTGAGAGACTAGACAATGAAAAGTGACTTTCCATTTACAAAGGAGGCATGGGTAAGCTCTTTCCTGAATGATCTTACTAGTGACTTGTTTTGTAGACAATAAACTGTGACAAGAAAAGTGTTTCTGGGTCTTCTAGTTTTTGTCAGCTCTATTATTTACCACACTTCTTTCACTGTACTGACATTTGAAGGTCATTTTCAGATCCTGTTTTGTTCTTTCATCTCTTGCTCCCCTGCATCAACTTTCCTATAGCAATGAGCCCCCAGGCCATGAGACCTTCATCTTTTGTTTCATTTTTCAGGGAGAGCAGCAGCAGGAGGCAAAGTGTCATCATCCCGCCTCTTGCCAGTGCAGAGTAGGGGAAAAAAAAAACCAAAAACAAAACACCTTCACAGTTCTGAAGAATAATCTGGAGAACTAGTGAGGACTGTTCCTGTTGACATAGCGCTTGGAGAACTTTTCCAGCCTTTCACACTGTTGCCGAGCATTGGGAAGTGATAGTTTTCCGAAAGGTGCTCTGGTCTCTTGGGAAGTAGACAAGAAAGCATTCTGACATTAAATGACTCCTTTTTATGGCCAAACTGCAGCAGATTTGCTTCACAAGCATTTAATATCTGGAACTTCTTATGGGCATGTATGATATCACTATTTAATGTCATACTCAGTGGTGTAGAGCTTCAGATTGGTTCTTGTGGTCTTATTGTTTATGACAGTTCAACCATACTGAGGGTCCTGAGTAAGGGTCAAAACTAACTTTCTCCTTTTAACCCCAGAAGTCTCCGAAAAATGTACTACATACAGTGATTTAAGCTTAACAAATTTAATATTATAAATTAAATCTCATTCATAAATATTCCTGTCAATTTCTGGTGGATTTTCTGTGATTCCTGATGTTTCAAAACTAATTTCTCACTCAAGAAAGAGGACAATAAGGATTACACAAGTTATTTACCTGGAACAGCAAAGCAAGGACATACAGTTCCAAAGTAGAATTATCAGTGATGTCTTCCCTCTTCCCCCTCCTCTCTCTCCAACTCCACTTCTGAAATTATGCAGGTGCTCAAATGCAATACTGTCTCACAGCTGGATGTTTCATAAGGAGGATTGTATGAACTATAATCATTGGTTCACTTCAACTTTTCCATTTTGTTTCACTTGCTATTACTTTGTTCTTACATCTGGGATATGTATAGCTTACCTGCCGTTTTGTTGTTCTGTATATAACACTCAAGTCATGTCCCTGTAAACTAACTGGAAGCTGTTGCTTCTCATTTTCTTGCTTGTGGTTCTAGTTGTGAGAAAATATTAAGTGTGGGAAAAGTTCTGGGCTTTTTTGTTTTGTTTTCTCTTCCCCACTGACTTCACTTTCATTTGTACTGTAAATATGCCAATAGCGATTAAAATCAGTTTGAGATCCCAGAAACATGGTTGCATCCCTAAAGGGCTTATCAAAATAAATATTTAGGAGGAAAGAAGGCTGATGATCGTTATGAATGGGAGGACTGAAACACAAGACTCGGGTATACATATTCATACATAGCAGTGACTGGCAGGGTAGGCATTTAAGCCAAGATTTTCAGAGGATCAGACATTGCTCTCCTTTTTCTTTAAGAAGTCATTAAACTTCACCACCCAAAAAATCAAATACCAGTTATAACATTTTTCCAAACTGACACATACAAATTCATTACTATCCATGAGTGATTTGATGGATGGTTGAAGCAGGGAACTTAGTATTTATTGCAGGGGTTAACAAGGTCTGTGTTTTGAAAAGCTTGTCTTTGTCTGGCTAGTTATAAAATAATTTTAGAATAGGCAAATATAAAAATAGTACACTTCAAGGGTTATATTTTATTATCTTATCAGCATATATTAAACCAATGTTTCCTTAGGAATTCTAAAAATGTAAAAAAAGTACAATTGTAGGTTAGAAATTCTAACTTCTTAGCGCTGCCCTCTGGCTAGCTTTAAAATGACAAGTACGCATATACATAAACCCTAGCTGTGTGTCTGAGGTGTTTTATTAAGCATCTGATAGGAAGCTCTGCTCTCCATAAATAAAACCAATTACAACACTGACCCTTATTAGACAAAGGCTGCTGCCTTGCAATGTATTTGTGTGACTTGCAAAACAGTGTGAAATACATAAGAATATGAGTGATTGTTAACATTTTCATTACCTATTAACAGCATACTGCAGATCAAGGGACTGTAATCACATCCATTTTCATCGAATGGCTTTTCAACTGAAACTCATGTTGAGATGAAGTCCTGTGTACCACAGAATTAAATGTAATGTCAACCACAAGTTATCTCAGTAATTCAACGTTTATACAACATGGATATATTCCCTGAATATTCAGTGTTGTGCTGTATATCTTGTGCTGTATTGCAAATGCATAGGTCATAAAATTAGGAGACCTTATTGAATAGCCTCTATCTTTTTATATGACAAAAGATGGTTAAAATAATTAAATCTTTTGAAATTCAGTTCTTCATACTAAGCACTATCAAAGATAAAATCACTGATACTACTTTTTATTTTACAATACTTCCATGAGACCACCTGTTCTTGTTGGTCTGAAGCAGAGATGAGCACCTACTAATGACTATTTTGAAACAGATATTATTTCTAGGGCTAAGTTAGGTTTTGCATCAAAAAATTTCAGTTAAAAGTCCATATTTGTCAACTGAGGTGTAATTTCAAACCTGCACTGTGTTTTATTAGCCTTTTGATGGAGCTTTAAGAAATAACCTTCCAGCGAAGAATATTTTCAATTAGATTTAAAAAAGTTGCCCAGCCTGAAAAAAGAATTTTAAATGTTTCCACGCTTAAGTGGCAGTAATAAAGGTTTTGATGCATGCAGCTGCTATCTTGAAACAAACCCAATGCATAAATACTATTGCACTGAACACTAACAAATAAATTTACTCTTTTCTAGTTCCTATCTCTACTTGAAATTTACACTGTGACAAAATTAACTTACTGCTATTCTATTCCTAAAACAGAAGTTGAGGATGAGTTATCCCAAATTCATTTGCACAGCACCTTTTTTTTTTTTACTGGTAATGAACTAATACTTAAGATACTAGCATCATATTTAATGCCTCATTGATACAGACCATTAAGATCCAGTGAAACATGCATTTCCCCCTAAAGTGTTCTAAGCAACCATGAAAAAGAGGAGAGTTTTATCTTTCTTTAAAGTAAGGATTTGCTAGTATAATCTGTGGAGGGATTGCAAACCCTACAAAACCTATTTCACAACTAAGGCCCTCCCTTTAACTCAGAGAGTGAGCAGACTTTTTGCAGGAGAAAGGAAAAAAATGTCTTAGGGTGAAAGATTTAATCTGCAAGGAGCTCTAGGTAGAGGAATTCAAGTGAAAACCCAGCCCTAGAACTAACACAACTGCTGTTGCCACACCCACAAGATCTGAGAAGGGAGCTCCTTTGCACTTTCCATGTGTGAATATCTTGAGGAACCCTAAAAGCAGCTTTCTACTTGGTTTCTTGCCTTGCAAAATCTCCCAAATACTTTATACTACAGATTGTATTTAAGCCCAAAGTCCACGATCCTTATTCTGTTTGTGTACGTTGGATAGGGAAGAAAAAGGGATAGGAGTAAGGATGTTGAATGACATGTTAGTGCAAAGAGGTTATGCATGGACTCTTATTTGTCTTTTATAAGTATTTATAATTTTGTTTCCTGTTAGACAACCGCTTTTAGTTGAAGTTTTCTTATTTTAGACTAAGCTGAATGCTTTTTGGATTTACTTGGGGAAAAAAAAAAAAGGAAATTCTGTGTGTGGTGACTGATTTCTGGGTGTACTGAATTTATAACTTAACAATGTTCAAACACTTTATGAAGTATCACATGTCACTAACATCCATCCTCAACCTTCATTGTATTCAAATAGTAAAGGATTCCTTATTTGAGTAGTGAGACCCTGGTGGCTGGCTGGCTGAAAAGGATCTGAGGAGCAAGCTTAATGTTGATTTGTAGTAACACTAAAGGCTTTGTGGCATGCAGTGAAATACTGGGCTATGGACTTGAACCTCAAAGTAACCAGGACAATATAACATTCACATAAGATAATTGATTAATAAATTTATGAACTTCATTAAATATATATACTTTTTGATAGATAACTAGTAAATCAACAGTTCGGGGTGTGTTTTTAGTTTTTAAGATGTGAATTGTGGACTATATTTAAAATAGAATCCATACAATCCTATTTTATTTCTTTTGGTTTTGTGAGTGGACCATTTCATAGAATCACAGAATGGTTTGGGTTGGAAGGGACCTTAAAGATCATCTAGTTCCAA
>NW_010269957.1:52236-62593 GCF_000690775.1 Eurypyga helias
CATGGCCTCCCCACCCTCTGTGGGAAGAATTCCTACCTGATATCCAATCTAAACCTCCCCACTTTCAATTTAACCCCATTCCCCCTTGTCCTGTCACTACAAGTCCTTGTAAAAAGTCCCCCCCAGCTTCCTTGTAGGTCCCTTCAGGTACTGGAAGGCTGCAATAAGGTCTCCCCGGAGCCTTCTCTTCTCCAGGCTGAACAAGCCCAATTCTTTCAGCCTTTCATCATAGGAGAGGTGCTCCAGCCCTCTGATTAACTTCTGGACTCACACCAATGGGTCTATATCCTTCTGATGTGGGTTCCACAGCTGGATGCAGTATTCCAGGTGGGGTCTCACAAGGGCGGAGTACAGGCACAGGAAAAACTGAGATTTTTCCTGACAAGCATCTTTATTTTCTTCTAGTGAAGTCTAGTGCAATCATATCTAAACCACAAAAACACAAGAACCGCATTTCTGAACTGGACTTGGGATTCATTTGCTGATGACTGACTTCAGTAGCTCTCAACAAAGGACAAAAGAGCTTCTAATTGCAATTAGGTAGGACATGGTGAATGAAGCCTGAATCATCAGACATAACAGCTCCTCTAATACACTTTGAATTAATAATACTCTGTCCTTTTTCAATATCAGTTCACTTTTGTAGAGTTCCATGACAATCATGTCTTTATTCTGCCATCCTGTGACAATGTGCAAGAACGTGGTGCTTCATTGTACAAGAAAAAATAAAAAGAAAAATGCAGTTTTGTTTTTAAATTTGCCAGCTTTAGCTCTCAGGAGGTACAGCAGTTCTTGTTCTACCAAAGCTTTACCATTGTTACACTACTTGTGCACCCATTCTATTTGGGTTTTGTTTTTTTTAATAAACAATCTTTAAAAAAAAACATATTACTAGTGGACTGTCCCAAAGCATTTTATAGTTCTTTTATATTTTAGAAATTTGTGAAACAATAGCTTTTTTAACTAGCTGGACAATCAAACCATTATTCTCCTTAAATAATTTTATAGCATAACCTTAACATTTACTGTCATCTGATGCCAGAATCAGCTTTGTGTAGGAAGTCTGCTTGAATAAGGTATTGTGATTTGAACCAATAAAGAACAATAGTTTGTAGATATACCTAAGTTCATGTTGTTGCCAGCAAAAAGAAAGAGTATTAATAATACTACCTTTTCTGAGGAACCAGAACATCTTCACTCTACAATTTAAATAGAACAGGTTTTGAAAGGTTTACATCTCTCAAGCTGCCAAGGGAAGCCTTGGGATTATGTCAGAGTTACTTTTTGATGAGCTTTCACTGATCATAAGACCTGACACTATGAACATGCTGAAATCAATGAAAATGTTGCTGGTTGCAGTTGCTGTGAAGCTCGCACAGTGCAGTCAATACAAGACAGGATTATATGTTCCTGTGGAGACCTATTTGCTTCCTGACATTGAAGAACACTGTTATCAGACTGCAGAAAAATGTGACATTTGTAACAAGGCTGAAAGCTGAATCTCCGCTGCTTAATTAATGGGAAGATTAATATAGTCTAAGGTCATTTCTTGGGAGATGACTGCAGAAATGGTATGTGCTGATGGCTGCTGATTAACCTCAGATGGTTGATAATCCTTAGGCTAGTCCCACTTTGAGGTTTCATTTCTGTTTTTAATTACTTTTCAAACTCGGATGAGGTGTGTAATGATTTTAAAAACACCAGTTATTCTGTGACTTGTTAGGCTATGCTAGATCTTTTAAACTAAGTCACCGTTTACTGTTTTATCAGGCAAATTAAATGTTCATTTATTTGTATTTATTTTAAAGACAACCTGTCTTCAAACCTAACTAATGTCAGCTGGATCTACTCAGATATGTCCTTTAGAACCATCAGCACAAACTTTGCTACCCTGTTTAAGTTTCAAATAAATAATAATACACTAAACTCTTTTCTATTACTGAAGAATTTGTCCAGGATATGAAATACAAATAAAATAAGCACCACATATCTATGGAATGCAATTACAAAAAGCAGGAACTGAACTTGTTTCTCAGTTTCCATCATGAGTTTTATCTGCTGCTTTACTCTAGGATTGTAAAGATATTATACTAGTAGTTCAGTCTCAAATCCAGTTTTGTTAAGGAGTTTATTTCCAGGCATATATAGTTACAGCAGTAATTGTCATATGTAGTCAACCCTTGACAGGCCCCGGAGAGATGAAACATTTTCAGGTTTATGTTAAACAACATATGGTAAGGCTGAACAGATAGCATTATTGCTAGGAAGTCCTAAAGCTCATTGTGATGTCATGTGCATGGCAGGGAAAGTAGGGTGTCTAGTAGTCTCTCTCTCTTGCACTCTCTGATACTTCTCAACTCAATTGCTTCTTCCTGGCAGTCTGTCCCTAAGAGGAGGGGTTCCTCTACCTGAAAGACTTTTTGTTCTTATCTTTAGAATTTAGGAGAAAAGAATTAGAGGAAGTTCAGATTTTTAACTTCTCATGTCTTTCAGTTAAAGTAGTAATAGTCAAACCAGTTAGTTATTTTGTTTAGGCCCAGCAGGCATCAAAAGGCCATGAGACCACTTGCTCACTCCCCCTCACAGTAGAATGTAGAGGAGAAAATATAATTAAAGGATTGTGGATTGAGGTAAGGAAAGGGAGGGATCATTCACAAATCATGGTCATGAGCAAAACAGACTCAACTCGGGTTAGAAACATCAAAATCAGAGTAAGACAATAACAGACAGAACAGATTGTACAAACCTTCTCACCTCTTCCTTCTCCTCAGGCTACCTCCCCTTACCTAGTTTTGTCCCAGCTTGTTTAATGATTTAATTTACCTTACAGATGTGGTGAGGAAGGAACATGACACCAAGCATACTGGGTTTTCCGTTTTGAACATGATTTGCAGAATTTTATGCTACTGCATGTAATAAGTTAGTATTACTGTCACTTAGCCACTTTCCTGAAGACTTAATAGTTGTTGATTATTTAATGACAGTTATACACTTCTCAGCTTTGTAAACTTGTATTCCAGTAGTCTCTTTGAGATGAACATAAGCATATAACTATGACAGTTTCAGATTTTTTTTTTTAATGAGAATATTCCCTTGTTATAAGTGTCTTGAAAAAGACTGGAATGAGTATGGCTAATCACAATCTCTGTCCTATTCTTAGAAGTCAGGGAAACAGCAAATGTGTTCTTGTAATAAATCATCACAATAATGTTGTAATCAGCATAGCCAATTGTTGTTGGAGTTATCATAGAAGCCTCAAAAGTTATACAGCCAGATTTCATTGGTTTATTGTTTGAGTGATTTGATTTCTGGAGAACATTTCGAAGTGTGGAACTTGAAGATTTTGACTGCGGTAGGACTTGGCAGGAACAGGCAGTATTTTGTCATCAGTAACTGTTGTTTACTTGGTTGCAGATATTAGAAATTCAGATTAAAATACTCACTAACCTATGAGGGTAGGACATGATTTAATCTCTTTTTAATGAAAATTTTCCCTAGTGTCAGCCTTATCTTCATTTTTAAACTACTGTAGTATTGTTTCCTTTTTTTAGTAATTCAAAAATTACTTGGCTGAATAAATGGCTGCTTAATTGGCTAACTAAAGAGGTGTGACTGTAAAAAGTTTAACTATTGGAATTTACAGCTTTTGAGGTGTAAGAGGCAAATATTTGCTTTTATTACTATATTTGCTACTCTTTCATAAAATAAGATTATTATTTAAGTTTAATTTCTGAGGTAACAAGGTATCATCAAGTCAACAAATGATACTGGGAATCTGGTGCAGTGAAAGAAGTTATTCCCTGTTGTATTACAGAGTTAATGAAGTATGAAAATGATGACATTTAATACCTTAAATGAAAGCTGCCTCAGGGAATGCTTCAGAACTTTAAACTGGTATTTCATAATTTGATCTAAAATGGCTAATCCAATATCACAGCACGTATGCCAACTTTTCAAACTCTGAGTTTGGATGGAAAAAAATGATAGGACAATCTACACAAATAAATATGACAATTACTGATTATTCTAATCAGGCTATTTTTATGAGCTGTAATATTTCTGCACATTCAAGCCATTCAATTTAGTATATACTAATATGAATAGTTCTTCAGTTAGAGAAGTTAATCTAGTTATATGGCTTTACCATTTTCTGGAATTCATGAAATATAAAAGGGGTGACATTCCCAGACCTCTTTAGGTAAATAATCTGTCTTTCTCCTAAGAATTACAAGGTGGAGATTTTCAGGGGATAACTAAGACCACAAGAAAAACTTCAGATTAAATAAAAACAATGTTAGAATTAAAAATAAGATAATTCTATAATGCATGTAGATCTTTAAGGGCAGTATTTTTTTTTTCCTACGTGAATTGTTCCATTATTATTTGTCAGAATAAAACTAATCTGCTCCGCAAACTGTCATGAATATTCTTTTGTTAACTTTTACTACAATAACACATTACTTGTTGGGGGCGAAAAATCCTTTGTTCAGGTTTCTTTTGAGTGGTATTTATCCATGGAGATAGCATTATTAAAACAAGTTTTTCCTTGGAAGCCAAACTCTCGAACATGGACAAAGCAAGCAGGTAATGCATGAGATCACAGAGCTTGGGTAGCTTTGCATTCTCGCTAGCATAGAGATGTACTTGAACATTTGAGAGTGACAGGGTAACTTTTAGCATCAAATTTACTCTAAAATTAGTACCATTAGCTTTATTTCAAAATTAGGGGGAAATAGTAAACACATGCAATGAAAATAGCTTTTTCTTGGTTTCTTAATGCTAGGATAAGAGGCAAATACCCCAAGCATATGGTTGGTAAGAGGTCTAGCATATCAGTATTAAGAATATTTAATGATAATTTTGTACCCAGTTCAGCGTTTTCACAAATGCAAAAATTTAGCTGAAACTCTTCCCAGAGTATATGTCTCTGTATTATGCTAATGGCACATGCTTTGTCTCAAAGACAAAGAGAAGTATGGCAATAGAGCATAGAAGCAAACTCCGTTCATGTTTGATTTGATCTTAATATTTATAGTATTTCTTACTTGATGTTGACTTTACAGTTCTTTAACCTTTGAGATCCTTGTATTGAAGGTTTTAAAGCTTCTTTGCAGTGAAAAAAGGAAATAATCACATGAATCAAAGGTTTAGGGGAAAAATTAATTAAGAAACATGGGTTACAATGTTGAAATTCCTAAAATCCTAGGTATTGTCCTAAGAACCTTGAGGTTTAGAAAGATTAAGTATGAATGTAAGTTTATCAAGGCCAGTTTTTGTCTACCTACATAGTTTCAAATTGCAGTCCAATTCGGAAGTTTTCACAATTGGCTTTTTAAACCATTTTTTTACCCACGCTTCACAGGTCTCTTTCTCATGTAATTAATATTAACACATTTACTTATATTTCACTTGAAAAACAAGGCCACCATCTTCTGTATTTAAGGCAGGTATAATGTGATCCAGGTACTCAGATTGTTTCCTGTCTGAGGGAGATCACACTGAAAAGTTTGGGTGTTTGTTTGTGGGTTTTTTTTTTCTCTTGCATAATTACTTAAACCCAAAGAAATTTGGTAAGGCATTTTAATACTGTAATCTGAAACTAGCTAAAACCAAGACAGTTTTAGAAGCCTGCTGATTTTTAGGAATAAAACCCCACTGTAGACTGCTGGGGAAGTGGGGATGAGGGCTGTGGAACACAATGAAGGAAAATCATCTTGTATGATCACCTAAGTATCAATATAAAGCTGAGAGTTTATACATGGATGATCTACCTATCAAGTTGTCAAGCTGGAGTAAAAACGGAGAAAGCAATAGGTTTAAAAGAACATTGGTTGTGGCACTGGGAATTAGTATGAACTCATCAATGTACCAAGAGATATTTTGATTTGTACAAAATACGGTTTTCCCTAAAAGCCTTTTACCTGTAAACCTTAGTCTAGTAAACCCTTATGGGGTTTACTAGATTAATCTTTCTATCAATATTACTTATGTTGGGTTTATATTTGTAGACTATATTGTTATTAATAAAACATTAAAAAAGACTTCTAAGAGAAGGATCAGGATTTTTGGGGGGGAGGAGTGTTCGAATAACTCTAAACTGCTATGAAGAGAAACCATGGTAAGGCAGAAAATAATGGTGTTTCACTGTGCTACGTCCTCATCTGTTTGTTCATTGGAACTTCTTTTTATGATTAACAGAAGAAAAACTAACCTACATTGTTAGATCAGAACAAACTGGAAGGATTTTGTAGATCATTCTATTTTCTTGATAATAAAGATTTCCAAACTTCTATCCCTACTTAATTTGAAGATTCATGCAAACAATTCAGTGCTTCCTTGAAAATTTAGAATATGGAATGCAGCTAAATACACATGTATTCTAAAGTTGATTACAAACATTTCTTGAACACTTACCACTCCATGAAAAATTCTGCAGTCTGTCTTAATTTGGTAGTTTTCAGAATTGACCTAGGTTAGTATATGTGCTAAATGTGGAACATGTATATTCTGCTACAAATATTTTAACATTCAAAAAGATAGACAATTGCAGGAGGGGAAAGGGGTATTTTGTAATCCTCACACAAATGGTTTGATGAAGAGCTGAGAGCAGTATCCAGATTTTTTACTTGCATTCCAGTCTTTCCTTGGAGTGGTCCCATTCATTTTGTTTTTATGGTGATAGTTATTAAAACAATACATACATTGACAATCCACGTGATCAGGAGAGTAAAAGTTGACAGTATTTCATAAGACTTTTTTCTTTGCCTTGTCAGCAACATGCACATCTCTCAAAAAATATTGATATAGTAAGTACATTAAAGGATTTTTGTTTTAATTCACTTCTAGTGGGTGAGAAAAGTGCATGCAAAGTGCAACCACAATTCAAGAGACACCTGACATCCCGTGATGACACAGGTAATCGATATAAAAACAGCACTGGCACTGTAATAAACCTCATTCTTTTAGTGTACAGATCACCTGTACATAGTTGGAGGTCAAATTTTCATTTCTAGTTAAAAATAAACATCATGGCCTAATCATCTATATCTCAGACATTAACATTTTTTTTAAGACAATGTCTGTTTTAATACTTCATTTTGGGTGATTCATCTTGCACAATTGGAAGGATAATTGTAGTATAGAAAAATGCACAAAGCATCTATTCTGGGGTCTGCATATACATATTCATAAAACTTTTAATCTAAAAAGCTTTTGTTCCTGTAGTCATAACTTGCAAGTCAAACTTGCACGTTCAGCAAGTTTGCTGATGACACCAAGCTGTGTGGTGTGGTTGACGTGCTGAAGGGAAGGGATGCTATCCACAAGGACCTTGACAGGCTGGAGAGGTGGGCCACTGCCAACCTCATGGAGTTTAACAAGGCCAAGTGCAAGGTCCTGCACCTGGGTCAGGGCAATCCCAAGCAAGAAGGGAGAGGGCGCAGCCCTGAGGAGACGGACTTGGGGGTACTGGTGGATGAAAAGCTGAACCTGAGCCGGCAGCGTGCGCTGGCAGCCCAGAAAGCCAACTGTATCCGGAGAAGTGTGGCCAGCAGGTCGAGGGAGGTGATTCTGCCCCTCTACTCTGCTTCTCTACTCTGCTCTTGTGAGACCCCACCTGGAGTACTGCATCCAGCTCTGGGGCCCTCAATGTAAGAAGGATATTGACCAGTTGGAGTGAATCCAGAGGAGGCCACAAAGCTGACCAGATGGCTGGAGCATCTCTCCCATGATGAAAGGCTGAAAGAGTTGGGCTTGTTCAGCCTGGAGAAGAGAAGGCTCCAGGGAGACCGCATTGCAGCCTTCCAGTACCTGAAGGGGCCTACAAGGAAGCTGAGGGGAGACTTTTTACAAGGGTCTGTAGTGACAGGACAAGGGGGAAGGGGTTTAAATTGAAAGTGAGTAGATTTAGATTAGATATCAGGAAGAAGTTCTTCATGGAGAGGGTGGTGAGGCACTGGAACAGGTTGCCTGGAGAAGCTGTGGATGCCCCATCCCTGGATGTCTTCAAGGCCAGGCTGGATGAGGCTTTGAGCAACCTGGTCTAGTGGAAGGTGTCCCTGCCCATGGCAGGGGGGTTGGAACTAGATGGTCTTTCAGGTCCCTTCCAACCCAGACCATTGTATGATTCTATGAAATTGGGCATGCAGGTACGCACCTGTTCACATTTAAGAAAGCAGGACTTAATAACTGGGCTTAGTAATTCGGCCTGTTTTTTCGATGTCAGTACTGGGTTGGTTTCTGTCTCAAGAACATTAAATAGTTAATAGAAGGTCTAAAAATATTTCAGAATCCTTTTGGAGGACAAATTGAATAAATGCAAAGAAATTGCATAATATTATAATACTACTAGAAAAGCATACTTTCAGTGTCATGAGTACACTTATTTCATTCCTGACAGTTTTCTACTTTCAAGAGTTTTTCATGTTTTCTTCAAACACTTTTTGTGTGAAACTCAGTATAGATGTATATACTTTCATTCTTGTAGTTGTAGTACTTAACATTTAGCCAGGATCTGGGCAGAGACCAAGGGGGGTGTCTCAAGGAGGAGTGGGACACACACAGCAGCAAGTTCAAGCTATTTCTATATTTGTAGAATGTTTATGACTAGACAGAAATTGCTTCTAATATGTCCCCCCTAAAAATCCAAGCTTCTAATCTAATGCTAACAGATGAAAAATAACAAATATGATAAAATATACTCAAAAGATAGCTTTTATGAGAAAGTTACGACTTGTTTATCCTTCAGTCTGCCCTCACCTCCTTATAGAAATTATTCTATCTGCATATCTTTTCCTTCTCTAACTGTGATTCTGGTTGAAGTGGAGCTTTTGGATAGTTTTTGATTGCTTTCAATTATAAGCACTTGCAAATCGTTGTAGGAGGATTTCCAAATGAGACTTCCTTTTTGTATTGCCATTTTGAAATCATGTCTGTTTTCATTAAAGGGATAAAGTTTTGGTTTTAGAATAAGTCTGTGAGGATTTATTGCTTCAGTTATTTATGACTGCTCAAACATATATGTGCAGCTATGTCCAACAGAGTTTAGATGCATCAGAGTAAACCTGGCCTGTGTGTTTAGATAGATTTTATAGCCTTCAATCTTATTTAGATAGATCCAGAGGTCAGCCCATTATGCAGCTCTGCTTGTTTACATGTTCCTTAACAGAGCAAATACATTACTTCTAGGAGCAGCATAAAGGAGGCTTGATCTATATGCTGGTGTGGTTCCTAATGTTTAGACAGAATTATGGAGGTTAAACCTAGAGTACCATAACACTAGCTTGCAAGCACTCAGGAACAAAGATTACAAATAAGTTAAATACATAATATCTATTTAATGTCAATAGTGTTTGGACTCCAGAGCACCATAATGACTGGGGCTTTGTAAAATCATCTACACCTAAAAATGGGTCATGGGGCAGGTAGTAGATTCTTCTAATGTACAGAATTATCTGTTAAGATAAAATCCTGCAGATTGCAGGACTGAACAAAAGAATGTTCTCTTTAAGAGAAAGATTTAAGGAGGGAGAAGGATGTAAACCCTGGGAATCTTTTCTTACACTTGAATAAAGTTAATGGAGGTGAACAAAGTTAATAAAGATTAATATCCTTAAACCTGAAAGTTGATTTTGATGTCAGACACTGTGGGAGTGTTCACTCATCAGCTTTTAACAATCTAACGTCAGGAATGTAAAGCAAGTCACCTATGACCTTCTAAAACTAATAACTAGTGAAAAGCCCTTCAAATGGATGAATGATTTGGAGAAGGAATCTCACACAGGCAGGACACCCGTGTAAAGTTATGGAGGAGCTTAAATTTTTCACTCCCTTATTTCAAGTGTTTAAAGCTGACTGTGCATATTCTTTATTTCTGATATACGTTACATTCTAAACTCATGTTCTGTATGTTGATCGTATTACGTGAGCTGTGACTGTAATTAAATGCTCCCTGCCCCGGAGAAAACACAGAACCTTCACCTCCTCTATAGATGTTAATCTTTGCTGCGCTATACATGATCGCAGTTTCTTCAAAGCGCACTCTGCTAGTGTACATCGTTCAAAACCCTGTAAGGAATTTATGGTCCTTTTAAGCAAAGCACTTAATTCATAAACTTCCTCTTACAGCTGGAGTAGTCTAAAAGCACATATATACACTCAGTTGTAGCACTTCTATGTGCTTGCTATACCAGGGACACTAGGTACCTTGGGTACCTAGAAGTCACTGTAGAATTCTCTGATGTATTTTTTTAAAGTCATTGTAAGATGATTGGTTATAGAATTCTAAGTCAGCTGAGTATATCAAGCATTAAATTATCTTTAAAAAAATGACACTTAAGATACTGTCGTGGTTTAACTC
>NW_010269958.1:0-918 GCF_000690775.1 Eurypyga helias
TGCACTCACTCAGCACTAAAGCACACGCAATCCTCTTTGCTCCATTTCCATTCTCTCTGAGTGCATCAAAAATATTGAAAGTTTCTGATATCGAAGAGCACTCCCTGGAGTGGAAGGGGTTAGGGAGCACTGTTTCCAGCCATGGTGGTCCTTTAGCACTGGAGTACCGATGTTGATATGCCCTTCTGCATTAGGTGGGGTTCCATCAGACAAAGTCGAACATCAGGAGAAGCCCCTGCCCTCACTATTTCCATGAACCCACTGCTGCAGAGCAGGGCTGATTCCTCACAGTCAGTGGGCAGGGGGCCGGGTCTTCATGACACATTCCGCAAGCACAAACCATATCCAGGCGAAGAGCTTAAGGAAGGACTTTTAGATGAGGATATAAGGATTGAGGGCGGGGAAAGGGGTAGGGAGCAGGGAGAAGGATTTTATTAAATGTCTGGGATTTTGTTCCCATCCAATATCTTGTTACTGTAATTTCCTTTTGGAGAGTAACTTGATCTCAGAGAAAACCAATGTTCAACAGAAGCTCCATCATCACAATTTTTCTCCTGGCATTCACTGAAATGAGGGAGCTGCAGATCCTGCACTTCTGGCTCTTCCTGGGCATCTACCTGGCTGCCCTCCTGGGCAAAGGACTCATCATCACCGCCATAGCCTGTGACCACCGCCTCCACACCCCCATGTACTTCTTCCTCCTCAACCTCTCCCTCCTCGACCTGGGCTGCATCTCCACCACTGTCCCCAAAGCCATGGCCAACTCCCTCTGGGATACCAGGGCCATCTCCTACGTTAGATGTGCTGTACAACTCTTTTTCTCTCTCTTCTTGATTGTAGGGGAATATTTACTTCTCACAGTCATGACCTACGACCGCTACATTGCCATCTGCCAACCCCTGCACTACGGGACCCTCC
>NW_010269958.1:1250-2244 GCF_000690775.1 Eurypyga helias
TCCCTGTTCCTCAGCACTGCCATGTTTGCCTATCTGAAGCCCCCCTCCATCTCCTCCCCATCCCTGGATTTGGTGGTGTCATTTCTGTACTCAGTGATGCCTCCAGCAGTGAACCCCCTCATCTACAGCATGAGGAACCAGGAGCTCAAGGATGCCATTAAGAAATGCTTTTCATGGCCATTTTTTAACACCTAAGTCCTGCCATCTCCCTTCACACATGATTCTCACTGCAATCCTTATTATGATAGAGCTTTTTTATTTACTCTGTTCTTTTTGTGGTTGTTGTTATTTCTCCCTATAATTTTCCTACCTGACCTTTTGAATTTGTCCAACTACATCTGAGTCATGAATGCCCTTTTTCTTACCTGCAGACCATGAATATTTTGCGTAACACTGACCCAGAGCTGAGTCACACTCTCTCCGTAATAAAATTGCATGTCCCTTACACACTGCCTGCATGCTCTCTTCTTCTTTCAAAGCTGGTGTCAAGATGAACAACAATCTAGAAGTAAACACTAACCAATAGATTTGGTTTGTTTGTTTGTTTGTTTGCTGATGACCTGCTACAGACCAAATATAGTTTAAAACTCCTTAGTTTTTCAGTCCAGTGAGAGGTTAAATGATGTGTGTCACGGAGGGATATAGCCATGGCTGTACTACATTCAGCATGTCAGAGACACTCTGAGTGCCCCTGGAAAAAGTCCACCATCCCAAGAGATCTTCTACCTTCAAAAGCCCCAAGTTTAGGGAAGGAGCAGCTGTGATCCTCATCTGGCTGTGCCTGTGTCCCACCCTGGTCAGCACAGCCGGGGTCAGGTCACTCATGCCCTGAGCACCACAGCCCGCTCACTCTGCAGTGCAGCACCGCCAGCTTGGAGTCCTGTGTGGAGCACAGGAATGGCTGGGAAGATGGGAGGTGGGATCAGGACTGGTGAGATTGGAGCTGACATGGGCTCAAAACTTGTCTGTGAGAAAAATGCCAGCATTTACTAAA
>NW_010269959.1:0-2179 GCF_000690775.1 Eurypyga helias
CGGGGCGGGGGCTGGAGGCAACGGGCAGGCCTCTTCCTCCTCGGCAAGGTCCTTCCAAGTGCCCTGGCTCCTTGTTGGGCTTCTGAAAACCTTTCATGGTCTGGGGTCCCCCCCGCCGGGCTGCTCCCCCTCCTCCGGCGCCGGCGGCTGAAGGGCCAGCAGCGAGCGGGCGGGGGGCGACCGAGGAGGGCACGGGGTGATTCGGTTACAAACTGGGTTTTGAGAGTTTTTAACACGCAGAGCAACGTGGAGCGTAACCTTTTAGCATCGTTATTGTATTTTTCCAATCTCAGTGCTGAATGCTGTAGCTGGGTCACCTGCAAACAGACATGGCTCTGCAAGCGTTCGTGCCATAGTCACATCCGGGACAACTCATCTTCCCCTGTTTAAGAATAAACATCAGTGATCTTTGCAAATTCCTGCGGCAGTAAGTCTTTGCCAGTTCACATGTAATTGCTCAGTACGTTTTAACAGCAGACTGAAAACAGGACTTTGGCACCCACATCTGCTCTGTCTCGGATTGCTGCATGAATAAAGTTCACTGGCTTTGGTCTGGGCTCCACACATCCTGGACATCAAGGCCTGGGGCTTTAAACGTGAGAGTGGCAACATTCCGCACCGCTTCCGTTCATTTTCATGCCTAAAGCCGACAGTGAGCCTAGAGGGTTTGTTCAACACACAGCAATCCCACAACATCCTACATGGCCTTCCATCTAACGACATTCTCACCGAGCAACGATTTCAGCCCGATGACTCATTACCCTGCAACCTGGTCTGTTCAACGCAGTTATGGTCCAATCGGAAATACGATTACTTCTACCATAGAAAATAAATTCTGGTGAAAGGTGTCCCTGCTCACGGCAGGGAGGTTGGAACTAGATGGTCTTTATGGTCCCTTCCAACCCAAACCATTCTGGGATTCTATGGTAATAAATTAAAAGCAGGAGTTAGAGGCTTAAGAGTTGCTTCTTACCTTTCTAAACCAAGCACCTATTAGAGTTGGATCTTTGACCTTTTATTCAGTCATCACTTACAGAAAACCTATGATCTGTCAGACAGCACTAGTTTTCAGCCTTAGGTTTACTCCAAAATGTTTGCTCCTATGGTGTAACTGGAAAAAAAAATATTAGAAGCAAATTTTTCTGATTTTACACATTTCAAAATCAGCACTATGTGCCTTTCAGGTATTTGTTAGTGTAACTTTGCCTTGGGCTGCTGTAAATTGTTCAAAGAGAGATTAAAAAAAATAAAACAGGGATTACAAAAGATCAAAATGCAGACATGACCAAGTGGCAGTAATTTTAGAAATACAGAAGTTCAAGAAACATCATGTCTTCAGCATATTCTCAGCACATTTGACCAGGCACATGCAGTGCACTACCACTTCAAGACTGGCTGAATTGTGCAGAGTTATTCTGTATAATGCTACTAAAAAGGGAGCAATATGGACCCACCAGTCACCTACTACATGTAGTCCCGTTCTCCTGCAACCAAAAAAATTAATTAGTGCCAGATTGTGGGCAAGGTGTTCCACAGCTTATCTACACGTTGTTGTGAATAAATGAGTTCAGTTGTTTTAAACCGACCACCTTTCTTTGACGCTTTTTGGTTTTGCAGCCAAAAAGACAACAAACAACTACTTCTGTGTTCATTGCCACTCACCCCTCTGGAGATCTGGCATAGCCCTCCCACTCAACCGCTTCCAGTCTGGAGACTCCCATCTATCTAATCATTCCCAAGAGTGGAGCTATGATACGTACACAAATTACCTCTGTGGTGGGCTGACCCTGGCTGGAGACCAGGTGTTCACCCAAGCCACCCTGTCACTGCCCTCCTCAACCAGACAGAGGAGAGGAAACACAACAAAAAATTTGTGGGTCAAGATAAGAGCAAGGAGAGATCATTCAGCAATTACCATAACAAGCAAAAGAGACTCAGCTTAGGGAAATAACTTAATTGCCAATCAGATCAGAGTAGGGTAACAAGAAATAAATCCTAACACACCTCCCCCTCCCTTCTTCCCAGGCTCAGCTTTGCTCCCAGTTTCTCTACCTACTTCGCCACATGAGTGCAGGGGATGGGGAATGGGGGTTCCCGTCAGTCCATCACACATCTCTGCTGCTCCTTCCTCCTCAGGGGAGGATCCTCACACTCTGCCCCTGCTCCAGCGTGGGGTCCC
>NW_010269959.1:2594-19198 GCF_000690775.1 Eurypyga helias
ACCACAGGCTGATGGGGAACCTCTGCTCCGGCCCCTGGAGCACCTCCTCCCCCTCCTTCCCACTGACCTTGGTGTCTGCAGAGCTGTTCCTCTCACGTATTCTCACGCGTCTCTCCAGCTGCAGTCCCAGAGGCACTACCCCCATCACTGATGGACTCGGCCTTGGCCAGCAGCAGATCCATCTTGGAGCTGGCTGGCACTGGCTCTGTCAGACACGGGAGGCTTCTAGCAGCTTCTCACAGAGAGCCATGTGGCCCCTGCTCCCAACACCTTGCCACACAAACCCAATGCAACTTTCTTCCAAGGAGCCAGCTTTAAGCAAGCAACTGTTCTGAACATGATTTGTGCAGCTGGACTGAATTCACTACTGACACTCCAGCTGGAACTGCAAATATACAGGAAAAGAAGGGAGTCACAAGGCATTATTAGTGCAGTCATTTATCGTCGGCATTTAACAATCCATTACATTTAATTAAGTTCATATAAATGACTTTTCACTACCAGTGGTATCACAAACAAAACTTAATGCATACAAAACCTCCAATATTTGTATTCCAACAAAGAAAGCTGCTACAGAATGGCATCTTGTTTGACAAGGACAACTTCAGGGTAGAGGGAAGAGCATTTCAGCCACGGTAGCGTAAACTGCATGCAACACATGACATTGAACAGCTGCAATGTCTGTGTTTGTTTAATCTATCTTAAGTTTTATTTAATGTATTCAATCACTTGAAACACAGGCCATGCGATAAAATGCCCTCTCCAAGTCACCTTAATCACCAAAAAACCCCCATGAATCTTCTTTTTTTGAGTATTTACTGAAAAGAAACCTAGAATGACAATTTCCCTAGTATATTAAAAATCCATAGTTTGATACTTTTTACAATAGAATGCATATAAAGTATTATGATAAAAAGTTCATAATCATGTTATAAATCATCTTCAAATGTTCATAAACTCCTCTTTTGGCTGAAGCTCAAAATACTTAAAGTATTTCTAAACATGCAGCAAATCACCAATATTTAATTCCCCATAATTTCTTTTGAAATGCATGCTTCTCCATGATTTTGAATTGCATGTCCATCTGAGCAAGCCTGTGTTACCTAGTGGCACAGTTACTGTAGTCTAAGAGTTCCTTTCTCTCAGGTTTTTCAAGCTTCAGGACCAGTTCCCTTTAAAATATGTATTCATCTTTGTTTTGTGCAATGTTTTCACAAGGGACAGAGCAGAAGTGCACTACAGAAATTTCTTTTCTAAAAAGGCATTTTGAAGAAAAGTTTTTCTTACCATGTACATGTGGCCAAAAATCCTTGGACACTGAAGAACAACTGACCAAAAGTCATTTCCCTTGTTAAGAAGAGTACACAGTTCTGTAAAAATGGACTACAAAACCACAGTGCTAATAATGCCCAGTTTTTTTAGACCTTTGATAGACACAGCAGTGTACATACACAATTTGTGTGACACATTAAGCTTTTACGGGCAATTTTTTGGCTCTTCATAAAAAATAGATTGTAATATAAAATATTAAAACCAAGCTATATAACTTGTACCACATGGAGTTTATATATATATATATGTGACACTTTAAAATGACTATTATATGGTAATATATTAAAATATCATTTTCAAGTAAATTATGATTCAATTTCAGAGACAAGAACATGTCTATAATACATATTCCAGCAGTATCTATTCCCAGTAATCTGAAATAGGCAAAATAAAGCCTGTGTAAACATACTGAAGTTTACTTCCACATTTCTCAATTTCAAGCCTATTCGTTTTCTGTCTGCAAGATTCCTGATGCCTTAAATGGGAACTAAGTACTGGGGCCTATTCCAAAGGAATTTGAAGAAAACTGCAGTATTTCTCACAGACTCAGTCAAAGTGAATCCAATCACATTTTCAAGAATAATAATTTGGACTCTAGTTTTCACACCTAAAAATGTTTTGAAAAGCTTGTGCCCTTACCCAACAGAATATAAAAGGGGAAGTTGATCTGTGGTACCCATAAGGTCACTCTCAAGTGCTTTTGGGAATAAAGGTCAGAAAGACCTAAATTAAAAATACTTAATACCCATTAAGATCAAAGACCAGTACATATGCTTATTAGAGATCAGATTTAAGATCTCTACGACCTCCACTGGATGAACAAAATGCTTAAAAACATTATATACAGAAATTTACTCCCCACCCTCCCCAACATTGTGTTTCTTAGGTGTTTATCATTAATCTCAATTACAGTTGAGAAGTTCTGAATGATTCCTACTTCAAGTGGTGAATGCTCCTGTTGTAACTGCTATACTCTAAACAGCTTATGATACTGACATTCCTTACTGTAACAGAGGCTAAGTTCTGGTTCCAATAACTGCAGGAGTGCCAGGACTTGGCCCAGTATGAACCTGGTTTTGGTTCCAAAGGCAGTTATGCTTACCTTTATTTTATTGCTTCCAAGTCTTTTCAGAAAGTTAATTGTTTTATTAGATGTTGCTCTACAAAAATACAATGTAAGCACAGTACCTTTTATCTACAATTGTTTTGTCATTTCATAATTGCATTGCTATATGTAAATATATTTAAGTTGAAAAATAACATTATGTTTTTATGGTGGCAAAAAGTACTTTGCCAGCTCTTTCCCACTGCAAGTCATGATAAATACCTGCCTTGAAAACTAGTAAATTACTGGCTATTACAAGTGACACAATCTATTAAACAAATTCAGTCTATTAAAATATATGTCCTTGAAGTTAATTTCTTTCCAGTAGATTTCAGAAGTTATCTGCATACATTTTACAAGATCTCACTCATTATTAGTCAATGCAGTGGGCTGTTCTTAGTGGGGAAGTCAGATCACTGTCTTGGAAGGTAAAAAAGGGGTACAGAAACAGGTAAATTTTTAATTGGTAGGTGTTTCTGTTTCTGCTTTCCCCATCGGTGCCTCAGGAAAAAGTAGTTTTCTAAGTATGTTTGCATAGAATGGTCCATACACTTGTTTGTTGAAGTTTACAATGCTCGCATACTGAGATCCAATGAACTCCATCTCTGCCTGAATCACAGAAAGGCCTCCGGGTATAGTAGGCATACACTTCTGAAACCTCGGAAGAGAGCAAGCAGGCTTCTCATGAAGAACTGGATTCGTTTATCTGAAACAGAAGATAAAATAAGCTCAGAACAAGCGTAAAGCCACGATGAAGCCATACTCATTTTGTAAGCACCCCACACAACAGCACAAGAAAAAAATCCAACCATGTACCTAACAGCTCTTTCCCAAGCCCCTGCTGCAGTGGGAAACAATACTGAAAGCTGCCTGAAGTTGGCTCCTGCAAGGGGGACGCACCATAAACCTGCTGCAACAAGTTACGTGACCCAGTATGAAAGCAGACTCAAAGGAAGATGCACCAGGTTTAAAGCCAGAACTGACAGAAGGGAACTGAACAGTACGCATGCTTCTAAATTCTTCTCCAAAATACTTGCATGTGTAGGCTTGTTTGTACAGACACTTTCTAAATTGTTCCTAGCTGCAACTAACCATGCTCTGCCGCATACCAAGAACAGCATCTGCAGGTAAACAGCATTTCCTCACTCTTAATTCAACCCCGTATTTTGCTGCAGTAAGAAAGTACTTTTAATCAGACAGTCGATTCAGCTTGCTGAGAGTAACTATATGAACAGACACAGACAAGAAGACAATTGTAACTATATCTTACTAACCAATCAAGGAACTGATGGGATTATTCTCCTCAACAATATGAGAAATTTGACCTATTAAGTTACTCTGTATTTCTTCATTCAGAGTAGGAAGACCTCTTTCAGTTAGAGACCTGTTCACTTTGCTGCAAACCTGGACACCAATAGCATTCAGAGCTTCCTTCAAATCAAAAGTTCTGAAAGAGAGAAATAGAAGAGCATTAACTTCTGCAGTTTCTGTAGCACAGGTTGTGATGTGACCTCACTTGTCTCCTTCCCCTTTTATTTTCAACCTGCTCTCTGCAATGAGAGGGTTTAGAAAAGTCATCTTTTGCAGTTTTATGTACATCCACAGATGCAGGACAAATCTTCATGTGAAAGATATAATAAGGACCTACTTGTGATTGAAACAAGAAAAAAAATAATTAAGTGTGCAACAGTGACACCAGTTCATTTTGCCCTTATGCTTAGGTGTTCTCCTGGGCCACGTGCATAGCATTTCACAAGAAAAAGCAGAATTGAAAAACTGTTTTATGAGACACTCTTTAAACGGACTGGCTTGCAGCACAAGTGGCAGCTGAAAGAGGCAGCCAAATAGCTTAAACTACCTACAACAAGTTTCAATTGACTGGCAAGACAGTGTAGTGAATGCACTGACACAGTCTCTCCAGTATTAGATGTGTACAAATGCACTTTAGTACTAGGCTCCAAGTTCTGTAGAGTAACAAAGATTCAGATTTCATTAATATAACTTTGAAAACATGTGCCTAGCATACAGCGGACTTGATATCTTCTTTTTACAATACAGATTATGAAAATTTGGTATCTTCCCATTATTAACAAGCATCTGAATTGTTTCCCTGGGTTTTCAGAGTCACCCGGTGTTTCTGGTTAAAAGAAAAAAATATGAAGAGTGATAAAAACAAGGCCTTACTTCTTGTTCATGCCTTCAAGAAGGGGAACAGAGATCCTTTTCAGTTGGTCAGCAAAGTCAGGCACATCAACAATTGCTGCACCCACCATATTGTTTGTTATGAGACAAACACAAGCTATGATTTTTAATTGATTGAGCTTTTCTCTCAACTCCTGAAGACGAACTTCATCTGTTGTTAGAGTCTAGAATTGAAACAATAATACTAATTTAGGAATACAGATGGAGAGAGGCAGGGAAAAGGACAGATCGAGGATGTAGTCATGAAGCATTAATATTTATAAACACAAATACGCAAAGTCAGAAGAGACAGCAGCTGAAATGCCCTGAATATGTTGCATTGCAGAAAGCGGCCTTATGTACGAGTACCAGAAGTAAGCCTGTGGTGGGAAGAAAGGTAATGCCTTCAGTTCAGAGGAGATAGAGGACATTGCACCTTATTCTTCATCACTGCTGACAGAAATCTGTGACCAACAATTCAGCCTACAATGTAGAATACTCAGGGGATCCAGAGGACATTGTAATGATCAAGGTTACAGACCGAATAGTCTTCTGAGTTCAGCTGTCCTTTGAAAAGTACCATAATCTGTAATTGATGGTCAGTGATGAGCAACTGTGCATGACAACCACCAGTTCAACCACCAAAGCAGGTTCTCCAAGTGATACATAACCTGCTACAGGCAAAAAGCCAGTTCATCATAGCAAGAATATAAGTAATTACCACAGCAAGATGTAGCTGGAGTGACGTATTTGAGGTTAGAAAGAGTTCATCCAAACCAAATCCCTCCACTGAGAAGCACAGAGGTATTAACATTCAACTGTTCAGTAGTGAGCTTGTGGTATGCCAAAGTAGATCCACCAGATTATATCTGTGCATAGTTTTTACTCAAAACTGTTCGAAAGAAGGTAGGAATAATGTAGTTTCCCTTCCATCCACTGACCGAGAGCACTAAGAGCGTCCCCATGTATTTAGCAAATTCTCTGCCAGGCTACCCTAAGTATAGCTAAGATGCTCACTGTGGATACTAATTATGGCCCTGACTGATGGCCAATTACAAAGTGGCTTTATGGAACGTCGCAGAGGTCAGCAATCAGGAGCTGCAGGGAAAAACTGAACACTGATTCTTGAAGCAACAGCTTCCATGCACTGAAAAAAGGTGAATATCTACTTTAAAGGGTTTGAAGTTTTTACCAATTCTGTTCTAAAGCAAGGGCAATCCCACCACCTCCTGCTGCTGTTAGGGAAACGGCATGCTACAGTCAGTTCCCCAAAGATACGGGAAGCCAAGTGCTGTTTGTGCAAGGCCAAGCCTTTGAGTGTGGCCAAGATTGCTCTTAGGGTGGAGCTGGTGAGCTACAACTGGAGAGAGCGAAAATCACCTTTACCTTGTTCTTTTCTAGTTGCTGACCTGCCCATATTTCAGAAACTAGACTAGCATATACTCTCCAAATTCCAAATTTGCTCTTCAGAAATTTAAGCAGTACAAGAGAATACTTCAACTCTTGCCATCAATAGCAGGATTATTATACTACAGCCATGGTCTCATATAGTTAGAAATCTGAAGACACTGAAATACGCTTCTTACCTCTGGAATTGTTTTGCGATAATCCCATTGTAACAGTTTCAAGTAGCCATTGTTTAGCACCAGTGTAGGACTAATAACTGGTTTAGAAGTACCATCAGCACCAGGGGACGAAGATTCATCAGAAACAGATGACAATTCATCTTCTATTGATTCTTTTATCCATTCTGTTGTGAGATCCAGGGCACCTAAGCATTGCAAATCAGCACATATTTACTGCATGCTTTCACCAAAGTAAGCAGTAGCCTGAGCAAAAGACTTATACACAAACCAGAGTATTCAACTTCTGGAGACCCAACAAATATTGTGTGTGAAGACTCCGCTGCCCACAGATTCTCTCCCCTACTTTTTTTCCACTGATCATCTTCTATCACTCACCTTAATATTCCAGCTAGCTTGTGCAAACCCAACAAATTGTTAGACTTCAGCTAAATTTTTTGGCTTAAAAAAGCCTCAAAATCCAAGTTTCCAAAGCATTTTTTCCCCTTTTTCGGGGAGACCACTTAATAGTTAGGGCACAGGACTGGGAAGTAGAGGTGAAGGGAGAAACTGTATTAACAGCATATGAAATCCTTCCACAGAGTTCTTTCACAAGCTGAACATAAGCACTGCAGGACATCAGTGGCTCAGGGTTCCCATTTTAGTATTCCCAGCTCCAGATGTTAGTAAGTTTAACTTTTTCATCTTGAAAAATATATTTTCCTGTTTAGCCTTATTACACAAAACCTGTAATAGTGAATGAAGCTGATGTTGCATCAACTAAGAGGTTTTCCTCAGAGCCTGCCTTTTGTTCATTAAAAAATTGATCCTGTCTCTTCCAACTTTCAGGCACACTAACTGTTTTTAAATGTTTATTTCAGAGTAACAACAGACTTGCTGTGCACAAGAGAGAAAGTCCCATCTTTCAGTATGTAGGGCCTCTGTTTCCAGACAGGAAGAGCCTTTGTTTGTTTCTTAGATACCAACCTATTTAGCAGATACACATTTGTCTGAAAGCACCCAGATTACAGATAAACATACTTAAGCAATTACCCATCAGTAGCTTGCTTGTTAAAGCATTTTTAGATTACAGATAAACATACTTAAGTTAAGCAATTGCCCATCAGTAGCTTGCTTGTTAAAGCATTTTCATATTAGTAAGATCCAGACAACAAACTGAAGTTTTCCTCCAAATTAATTGCAATTGATAAATTTTACAGCATGTCTTTAAATAGGCCTCTTCTTAAAGAATGGTTTAAATTAAATATAGCATGGTACCTACTTGGTGTTTCTTCAAGAATTTCCTGGAATTTTGTTCTTTCGTAGTCTACCAAGTTACGCTGAAGGTACGGCCTAAGGTTTTGAATCGTGTAATTAGCCATATCCACTTTCATCAGGTCCAAAACATGAAATATTTGTCTGAAAGGAAGAGTTTAAAATTTGACAGTTACCATCTACTGATTTTAACCAGCACATGAGGTACACCTACGTTAGTACTTTAATTTCAATTCTGGGAGAAGTAAACACCTTCACTGATATTTCAGTGTAACATGTATGTTATGTATCTCCCAGGATACTTGGAATACTGTGTATAAGGCTTGGTGCAAGTTACAGAGAACAGGACAAATATGTAACATCACTAAATACTACAACCCTGTAACAAAAAGACGAGGGCTTTCAAGACTGTTTTAAGTGCTACATATCAGCCTAAATGCACAGATTTTAACTTCTTAGTCACTCAAACTGCACCAACAGTATACTCTTGGGTACTGAGTCCAGCTCTGGAGCCCCCAGTGTAAGAAAGATATCAACTGATTGGCACAAATCCAGAGGAAACCACAGAGATGCTCCGAGGGCTGGAGCACCTCTGCTATGGGGACAGGCTGAGACAACTTGGGCTTGTTCAGCCTGGAGAAGGCTCCAGGGAGACCTTACAGCACCTTCCAGTACCTGAAGGGGCTACAAGGAAGCTGGGGGGGGACTTTTTACAAGGGCCTGTAGTGACAGGACAAGGGGTAATCGGTTTAAATTGAAAGCGGGGAGGTTTAGCTTGGATATCAGGAAGAAGTTCTTCCCGGAGAGGGTGGTGAGGCACTGGCACAGGTTGCCCAGAGAAGCTGTGAATGCCCCATCCCTGGAAGTGTCCAAGGCCAGGCTGGATGAGGCTTTGAGCAACCTGGTCTAGTGGAAGGTGTCCCTGCCCATGGCAGGGGGGTTGGAACTCGATGGTCTTTAAGGTCCCTTCCAACCCAAACCAGTCTGTGATTTTAAGAGAAAAACCTTCTGACACAGTTTCTTTGGACCCTATATATGATCCAAGTAGCAATAAAACAGTAGAACCACCACTACCATTTAATCTTAATATTTCAGTGTGCCTAAGGAGCAGTAAACTGCTTTCTGCCCTTTTATGCAAGTGCTTTACTCAAGTTCAAGTAATAAGATCCGTAGTAAAAAGATTTTATATCCAACATTTGGCCTCCTAGAAGAGGCACGCAATAAACAGTTCCAGGAGGAACAATACAAATGCACTGCTTAAATTTTATAAGGATGAGCAAGACTGAAAAAGCCGACTCTGAAACAGACCATTGCAAGAGTGCTTTTTTTTGTCGTTCAGTGGCTTAGGTATTCAGAGCTGGTAGCGTTTGACCTAGGCATTCCACCCATTTTGTTAAAAAGTAAGATACACATAATGTAATGGTCACAGTGTGTCATAGCTCCTCCCCTTTAATGCTTCTGTATAAAAATAATTTCTCCTATAGGCTGAAAATGTGTTACGTGAACTGGCACAATTTAAGACTTTAGTCCCTCTTCCACTGCCCAGTAGTCTTTCAAAGAACAGGTTTTTCCCCTGAAAACACCCAAATACCAACCTCAGTAGTTCTACGATATTGTCAGTTGCTTTTAACTGTTTTATATCGTTGTCTCTTATCGGAGCACATAGCTTTCCCATAGTGTTGATGATATAGTTAGCTAGCCCATGAATATCAACAGCATTATGTTCTGCCTGCTGTCTTATAAGATCCGTATCTAGAACTTCACAGATTTGATTTTGAATCCTGTTTGCTCCAGGAGTCAGGAAGGAAAGAAGAATCTAAAGTAGGAGGCGGGAAAAAAAAAAAAGGGAAATCTTACAAATAAAACCAAAATCACTTACCAAACACACTGAAGTAAGATTTTTAATATTAATGTCAAGTGTATTTAGCTGACTGATTATAAGAAAGCACATTAAGACTAAACACCATCTAAGGTAGCAGGAAAAAAAAGGACTGTTAAAAGGATCACAGTACAGTTCTGCAAAAATGCTCTAAGCTGGTAAACCAGAAAGCATGTCAACAATGAGACTCTCCAACTGGGAGGCTGCCCTGTAAAACAAACATTTACTAACTTAAAATTTTGAAAGACTTAGTATTGTGCCAGGATTGAAGGTTTGTATGCTCCCTTGCATGATGATCATGAACCATAAAGTCTATTTGGGCAGGTGCAGTCACGTTTATACTCCTGCTCACGCCCTAAGCTCGCGGTATGCTGCTGGTAAGAGGCTAGTAGAGACGTGAAGCTTTGAGGAAAGCGCTGACTTACAACTAATCATCATGCAAGAAAAACTGAGGGGACATGCCACTGTGCATTCGTGGCCATATTCATGGTTATTATAAATAGCCACCTATTTGCAGTTGTGAATAATCATGGTTTCATCTTAAAAGGAAGAACCTGAAGGTGTTGGCCTGACAGAGTTAGCAGACCCTTCAGTGACATAAGAGACTGACAAAACACCAGAGCACAGGGGAGGAGGAACATTACCTCCTTTATTTCCTCAAAGAGCTTGATAGCATGTTCATATTCTGGAGGATCTTCATTCAGTTCCGATTCCAAATGATCCCAAAACGCCTTGTGTACAATTTGCTTCACTGTGCCTGCAAAGCTGCAAAATAAGTCAGACACAGAAAAGATTCCCAACTAGCTTTCATCCTTGAAGTGTTTTAGATTAGCCTCATCACTTGCTAGGAAACACACAACCCCCTCACTGTGCCCTGCAACTGTATCTTGGGCTGTGGATCATCAGCTCCCAAAACATGGTCTGGTCTGGCAAGTCTTTTCTAAAACACCTGTATTTTACAAAGTGGTGCTGGCAATTCAGATGTAGGTAAAGAGGTATTACCTTTCCTTTCCCCTTACTGATTTGTACTCATTGTCCTAATCTAGTATGCTATGTACTCAGCTTTCTCAAAAAATATTCTCTGTCATATAACCATTTATCAATTAAGGGACTTGTGCAATTAAAAACCTGTTTGGTTTTATTTTACGTAAATTTTCTCAAAGACCAGGGTCATTTTTAGGTTAGACATGGCTGGAAGCAAGAACATTTCAGCTACCTACATTAGGGAAGTTACATCTCACTTCCTCTGGGTCTCCGGCTATTTCTGCATCTCTTCTGGGGCTAATATTAGAGCTGTGTTCACGATGAGCTCTATCTCCTTATCACTACAGCACCACTGAGCTATTACATACAACTGCACAGAAGGCCAGCACTTCATCTTTTCCACAGGGCTCAGAACTGCACAGAACAGACCAATAATCACCTTCACCATGGGCATTCATATTGCATTAGCCTTTTATCTTCCACGTGACGTTTAAGAGAATGCAATATGCTTCAAGACAGTACAACTCAACTGCCCACACTTGTTTTGAGCAAGCCAGCTTTGACAGCACTCCTGGAGCTGCAGGATAAAAATCTGTAGCCTTCCACGGTGCTTTGGTTTGGGGTTTTTGTCTTGTTTGTTTACGTGTCTTTGTTTGTTGTAATTTGCTGCTCCAGCCATTTTTTTCTCTTCCCACCTGCAGTGCTGCTCTTTGCAAAATTCAGGCTCTTACCTGTTCCGTGAGAAGTCTTCATGTTTTATGCAAAAATTTGCATTTACAGCAATTTCATGAGCTAGAGTCAAGTCTGACAAATTTTTTGCAGCTGCCATCAGTTCATCGAAGGTAATAATCTTGGGAGGGCTTGCTGCTGGAACAAACAAGATCAACTGAAGCCAAATATCCATAGTTGATAAGTGCAATTGAAAATATTAAAAATTTAGACATTTTACTGCTTGCTAATTGGACTCTAGTACTCTAGAAGAAACAACTTAGTATTACCAGGTCTTTATATCTTCTTAAAACACTAACTCAGGAAACTCCCAGCTTATCAGGGGTGAGTGTGTGGGTAATACCACATAAGCCTCGTAACACTTTGAGGAGCAATTTCATAGTTCTGCATCTTAACAAGAGATGTTTTTTCCCTTAAAACAGGATCTTGCAATCCACAGACTTTCTACTGACTGTTCTGTGAAATCCACCAAACTAAAAGCACAGGTGATAACAGATGCCAGATGCCCATTATAATTCTGAGGACATAAAGGCTATATTGTGGTTTTACTACATGTGGAGACCACTTATGTTCCATAGCAGATGCATTATAAGTTACACTCCCTTTATACAAGTAAGTATTAACAACATAACAGAAACTCTACATTGGAAAGACAGAACAAATTCCCAAAGTTTCTAAACCCCCAAATTCTATCATTCAATTTAGTATTTGGAATTAAGGCTTTGAAAACTGGTAATAAAGAAGGACAAAGAGCCAGCTGCCAACTGCAGGACCACTAACACGCTTGGTTTAATGTAAGCCTTCATGTGCACAGACACTAAAAAGCAGGCACAGCCTAAGAACGCTTACAGGCATGAACATGAGGCACATCTTAACCAAGGTTTTATTTCTCGTTCCACAGAATGCCTTCCTTGTGCAAAGGTGTGTTTTCTGTTTGATCCCAATATTTAACAAAAGTGAATTCCATATTAGTTTCATGTAACCTGATGTAGTACTATAAATCTGTAAGTTACAGTTTCAGTTTTTAAGTGTATGGAGCAAAGAGAAGAAACCCATCCTTTGCACAAAGGCGCACCTGGTTGAGTGGCAGACTGCCACCAAGTTTAGCTCAAGATTAGGATGTCTCTGGCGGCACACTTTTCTTACACTTTCTGAAGGGAAGGAGTGCACAGGGAGACCCCCACGGATACCGCTGCTGGTGATGTTCCACACACAAGGAGATGCACTGCTTCGCAGCAGAGAGAAAGCCATGCCTTTCTCTCAATACTCTTAAACAGAGATTCAGAATCCCAGGTTCTACCCACGACAGCAAAGAGAAACAAGATAAGTTAGCCTCATCTGCCTGTGCACAATGCAGGTAAGGCTGAAATAGGCTTACACGCTGGGGAACTGGGTTTGCTTGAAGAATCGCTGTTAAAGCTCTGCCTTGAATATTCGGAGTCGCTAGAAGCAGCTGTGCTTTCAGAGAGGCGTGACGATTCGGAATCACTGTTCTGCTCATCATTGAGAGGCATTCTGATTCACTTCAGCTGCTACAGTAAACAAGACCTGGAAGAGACAAATACACTCACTGTTTGTTTGTTTGTTTCTCAAAAGTCAGCCACTGATCCTTCTATTGTGAATGAAAAGCAGACAGTTGCCTTTCTTAAAAAGGTGTTGCAGAAAGGATCTAGCATGACATGCAGAATCAAACAACTATTAAGTAACTATACCTGTTCTACCAGGAAGCTTTGTACCTTCTGCTGTTATAGATTGCCTGTAACATAACCATTAAGGTATGAAAATTGGTTATATTTAAAAAAAAAAAACCTACCCAAAGTAACCCCTTAAGTTTCTTGTTATCGGAACTCTGCAAGTTCTCGGTGCCCATAAAGGCATCTCACCATGTTAACATCCCCCACCTGATTTCACCACCAAGTGATGTTTAGCAATTGGCTTCCATTCACAAATGGACTGCACTGAGTGCAACAACTCTGAAGCAAAAAAGGCAGGAGAACACGCAAATAATTCCAAACACTACATTTCTGATGGGGTGTAGCCAGAATTCTGGCCTGCTGCTTTAGGTAGGTCTTTGCTCAGAATCAGATTGGAGACCCAAAAACCACTCTTCCTAGGGCTGAGGGTGAATGGGTTTTCTGTTTTAAGTCAACTAGTAACTCTGAGCCTCTAAAATTACATTCAGCACACATGACAAGTAGCACTGAGAAGTGTCATGCTTCATACGGCTTCTGTCTACAGAAAGAAACTGTCTCCCAGGCAGATAATCTGCAACTGCAGAGCATTTAGACAGCTGCATAGTGTGATAAAGATGATTAACAGCTGTATGGCAGGAAGCGAAAAATATGCTCTGAATCATACTAAAATGACAAACTGGAAGTTAGCCATAATTACCACCAAGGGAATTTGGCCCAGATACCAAAAGTAGCTGCCCATCTTTGATTATGGCCATGGATCCTTCCGTTGGAGACTCTGCCAAGAGACCTGGCCAACAATGCTTTCCTCAGCGCATTTAAATAATAGGACTTTGTTTATGATTAAATTGCATCAACTTCAGCAGGCAAGGAACACCACACTTTGCAACTGTTGCACTTGGAAAAAGGCACTTTTGGCAGCAAAAGGATGACCTTTGCGTGTCCATACAGAAATTAATGTATTGTGAGGTAAAGAGGTAGACAAAAGGGAGCAAAACCAAAGATTTGTTTGCACTGGCACCTGGTTATACTTTAGAGCATTTGATTTTTTGGATACCTGCTCACCCTGAATAGGCCTTTATAACATGATGAGGTATTTGATGAGTACACCCCTGTTCATTGAGATAATTAACATTTGTTAATTGTATGTTTACTCCTCCTCTCCCACAAGGAAAGAGGGTGCATTTGAGCACGTTTTATGCTGGGTTTTGAGAAAAGAATTAATCGCATCAGCAAGAACACAGCTGACAGTTTATTAGCATGCTGGAGAAGCCAGTAAGAGATACTTTTGATCAGGATATAGAGGTCATTGGTTCAAGATTTACAGCATTAGCTGTGATCCTTAATATTGTAACTCTTATTAGAACAGCAATTTTATAATTTCTAACGAGCAGATCTTTAAAATGGACTAAACGCACAAGAGAACCTAGAAAACCAAGAGGCAGAGATATTTTCTACTTGGAAATTGTATTTGTCTAAGTTACGATTAGAAAGGAGTCACCAGTTAGTGTTACGCAAGAGACTAAAACTGTTGATTCGATTCAGATCTGCATTACAGATCTCAAAGCTAGTGCTGACTAGAAACTAGCTGTGACGAGTAACCCAACTGCAAAACACACTACAGGGTCTTGACGTGGAACCGCTCACTTAAATACAGTAACCCTACAGAGCCTGCAAAGCTTGCATTGCTCTCCCACTGTTGTTTCTGGATCAGCATCAGAACACAGTATTTCCAGGCTTTATTCATGTATAAAACTCCTTTATTTATATATAAATAACTAACCTCCAAAAGGTTAATGTTGCTCGTGGTCCATCAAAAGAATTGATTAATGTTGTTAGCAGTGTACTGGCCCAAAAGGTCTCGTAAATCACTCCCCTAGTATAAGCACTTCACGATGTGTCTACTGCTTCTGTCTAGGTATTAAGAACATGGAAGAAATTAAATGACCATTAAAACCCCTAAATTCTCACACAATTTATACATCATCATTTCAAGAACTTCCTCTTAACTGTCAGTATGATAATTCTAATAAATATTCAAATTTGTAAATATTCAGATTTGCAAGCTGCACTACAGAGCTGGTACTAAACCAGTCACAGAGGCAAATGTGCATTGCCATTTTCTACCCCAATCTGGATTCCCAAGAAGACCAAGTCATTACAGTAGAAGTTAAAATTCTGTATACATTAAATCTTTACACATTAGTCCCAGCAAAGGCTCTTGCGGCAACAAAAACTTGCATTTCAAAGAGCCCCATGACGTGTTGTGATGTACCAAGACCGTACCTGTCCCTACAACACATGCACACATACAGACAGAGCGGCCGGTAGAGCGCTTTGGAAGACTTAATTTAAACAAGAGGTTTCAACAACACAACAGGAGATGGCACACTGAAAAAGACACCGCAATCTTTGCCACAGTACACATATTTACTAGCAAAGCTCCTCAAATAGAATGGTAAGGAAGAATTGGTGTATTCTGCAGATTCAGAACATTATTGCTAAATTTTAAGTTTAAAAGATAAGCAAGGCAGCAAACACATCACACATAAATGAATACACAAGCAAAATCCAGATATGCCATCATCTAGTTTTTAAATATGCTGCCCAACAGATAAAAGCTTAGAGAAAAGTACATTTATTGAGCATATCAAAGGGAATTACACACCAAAAAAAAAAAAAAGGTTTTCTAATTAGTTACAACACTCGACAACCGAGTTACTTAGTCCTTTCTTTATAGCCTACACTGGAAGAGCTGCTTTTCTTTCTGCTTTTGTAAGAGTACAGACCTTCTCATAAATTACTAAGGGACAAGCACACACATGATTTTAAGTTCAGATTAATATAATTCAAATAAAATATTTCAGAAAGCACTTCAGCCTTCTAAGGTCTCTTTGTAACTCACCGTCTTGAATAGACAACAGCACCTGAATTGAGCTGTTCATTAGGTGTTACGTATTAGGCTGTTGTTTTAATACACAGCTTAATATCCTACCTACTCCATTAAAGGGTCAGCCTCTGGTTACGACCTGCTTTACTTTCTCCTGCATTAAAAACAACTGCTGGTTAATTTTATATTAAGTTGAATACCTTCACTACACTGATTTCTTTTGATCAGTACTATTTTGCAGAGTTTTTTAAAATGATAAACTCCAAATGGGAGGCCAAGCTAAAAACATCTTCTACAAGTACAAACCCCATGTTTCCAGTTAATTTTTACGGGGAAGAACTAAATTATCATGGTTTCTGTTGCTATTCAGGCAGGGTTGGATCATGCCTTTTAGTAAAGACGCAGTGAATACAATGCAGATGCCTAAAGGCATCTTGCTCTTACACGGTCACCGCATCACCCAACCCGCTCACGGACTTGAAACTGACCCAGACGGCAAGATCAGATTGGTTTGGGAGAACACAAACACGCTTTTCATTCCTGAACTCTTCCGTAGAAGTTACTTTGTGAAGAACCTGCGGGGGGAAAAAAAAAAATAGCTTGGAAGGTTTCGTTTTCCTTCCGATACCATCTTCCAGAAGAGTTTTTTCACAGCCCTGCTCTGCCCAAATAAGAGGCGTGCGTGGATGGAGGGCCCAGTTCTGCCAGGGTGAGTGCCCTGCGTTGGTCTATCCCGCCGGGCTCAGCCCTCGCTGCCCCCAAGCTGGCACCGGCTCAACCTCCGTCGGGATCGCGTTTCCCTTCCACCGGCTCCACCTCTGTCAGCACTCGGGCACAGGAGCAGAAAAGACCTTTTGTTCAGAGTTACGGCATCTCCTCAGTCCTCATTTTTGACAGGTTACAGCCCACATTTCCCCCCTTCAGCAGCTCTTCCAGTCTCACAGCGCCTTCCCCCGCCGAAGGCTCAAGAAAGCGC
>NW_010269960.1:0-14325 GCF_000690775.1 Eurypyga helias
TCCAACCCTGACCATTCTGTGAATGAGTACCTCTGTGAGAAATTACTACAGAACAGAATTATCTGTAAGGGATTCCTACAAGCCATTGCTTTGAGACACTAGGAAATGCATTTCTGTTTTCCAGTCTTACTTGGAGGAGCTTATACTTTCCAACTTATCATTAAGAAATGTATTGAGTATCAAAATTACTTCTGTTGAGATGGCTACTGCCAGACTGCTGTCATGTTGACAGAGAATAAGGGTCACACCTAGACACGCTTCGCTGCTAAAAAAGAGTTAGTCCTGCAGAAGCGTCACTTCTGGGGGACCAGTGAGTTTGCTTTCACTCAGCAGCAGCAAGGATCTTCTGTCACTCCACTCCCTGTGACACCTATGCCTATTATCTTTTATAACATACTAATTAGACATGATTATGTATGATTTAAGGAGGGGAAAGGAAAGTACAAAGGATGAGCATAACATTTTTCTCCCTGGTCAGTGATTATCACAAAAAAAAGTCTTAAAGAACTTTAATTGTATAGTTTTTACTAAGGTATCACAAACATCTTTTCAGAATGCTCTACTTAAAAGTTTATGTTTTATTGTCATAGAGAAGGACAGATTTTATTCGTACAACTCTTCAAGGACATTATATCTCTGTATGCAGAAAATATTCGTGTTATAAGCATTCAGAACTTAACTTACACACTACTGAAACACAACCATAAAAACAAAAGCCAGAAAGTATTCAGCCACACAAACTAATGCTATTATGCAGGCATCAGAAGTTGGAGGGACTGCAGTTTCCCAGATGCGGACTGTTGGGCTGTGCTGTACTTTGAAACAGGAGTCCACCTTTGAATCCTTTTATCTCCGTCCTGAAGAGATGTTTTTTGAGCTTAAGTAATGTTTAGAACTCATACCAAAAACAAGAAAGTCTTCAGCATCAAATCCATGACATAGATCTATGGACACAAATATCCTTCACAGTCTTCCCATTAATTTTTCCTTGATAACTTCATAAATAAACATGCTTTAATCTGCTGAGTTTCTACTACTTAAAATGCAAGTAAATATAGCAGGAAACCCCTATTTTTTAGTTTTTTTCTTTTTTAACTGAGCAAGCACTGAACTGCAGTGTTGTTAAACTGACAATCTCTTCTGTATATTTTGGAATTGTCTCAAGAATGCCTTTGGTCTTCTGTCCTGTATGAAAGATGTTCATACTGTTAGAGCTGCAATAACACTTCTCAAAACAGCACCAGCTGTTGTTTCATGAGAAAACCCCTAAAGAGAATTAACCAAGTGTCACAAAGGGCTTAAGTCTTCTGCTTCACAGTAAGTCTGTTTTTTGTTTGTTAGTTTGTTTGTTAACAGGTTACCCAATTAACAGGGTCTGCTTTGCAATCTTAATGTTGTCAATTTTTAGTATTTTTTTAATCCAGTGTTTGACTTTCCCAACATTCTTGTGCCATTCAAAACTTTAGATTCTTGATAGTCTTTCAGATTTTCCAACCCTCGAGACTGATGACAAATATTCACATCCACATACACTCAAGTCAGCAAGATGACCATCCTTGAGTAGTTTGGAATGCTATAACCTATTGCACTGTGCATCCTTCTTTACAGACATGCAGTTATGCTTCATACTGTGACCTCAGATGCAGATGTAGCTAGTGTCTTAGACACTCTTTAACAAACACAGCATAGTGGTAACTGTATGGAAAAACATATTGATCCTCAGTTGATAGCAGCTGCTGCTCAGGTTTACTACATCAGAATTGTTGTGCATGCTAACATAACTACGTTCTATTATGGTAACTGCTTTCTCCAGTACGACTGCAATGATTGCAGTTTCTCTTTGGGGGTTGTTTTTGCTATAGTTTTATCTAGTACCATGTGAAAGCTATAGTCATTCTTTCCTTTTGCAATCTCAAGTGTCAGAACCCAAGTAGTCTTTAAAAGACAACAGTTTGACAACGAGACCTTTACTTAAATAAAGTGTAGGGTAAGCACATTTAGTGGGACAAGACAGTAAAATTTTAGTGCAATTAGGCTGTAAAACCTAGGGAGGTTAAGTAATGAAATCCAGGGCTGGGGTAGACTTTGCAACACTTACAGTTCAAAACAAAACTACCTCTTTCGTAAAAGATACAGTGTATCTCAAAAAATTTTATAGGTGCAATATGGTAACTACTAGGTAGCTCTATAGATAACATGCACTTGACTGTACTGTGGTGTTATATAATGGATCATAACGGCCTCATCTTGCCTCAGAAAAACAGACCTTGAATGCACTGTTACCTAAACATTTTGCAATTTTCCCAAAGAAAACTCTGGCTGAGAATACCTCCCACCATGAAAACAAAACTGGAGGGAGTTTCAAAATAAACCACCCTCCTGCTGTGTTTAACAAATGGTTTGGCCCTCCTGCCAAGATGAAAACACACAAAAGTAACAGTTCCTTGTTACCACAGCAAATTTCCATAGACCACTGCATACCATTAGTGGCATGAACTAAATCTCTCTATCGTATCCTCCCCAAAGCTGATCATAGGAAGGAGTTCCCAGCAAATTTATCCAGAACTAGTGGCACTCTAGCAAGACCAATATGTTTATTTTAAATCCTACATTTTTTATCTCCTAGGTTGGACAATTTGCTCTGGACTCAAAGCATCACATTACATAGAGTATTGTTATGATGATTCAGTTATAGAATAGCTTCAGGATGGTCAGATTTTCCCATTACAGGAAAACACAGCAGTTAATTGCTGCCAAAAGGGAAAAATTTCTTCTCTCTTCCCTCCTACCCTGCTTCTCCGCTCCATATAGTGGAATGAAACCGACCTCACAATAAGTTAAGTTCAAGGAGCAAACGGAGCCTGCCCCTCATTTTTCTTCAGCTAGAAGTAATCATTTGCCAGTGGCTCATGTTCCTGAACAAGCTTACTAGAGAATCAGAGAAGCACTGGTGCAACAAGAAGCAGAAACATACAGCTAGGAGGAGAAGGTTAAGAAAACATACTTTTGAGCAGATATCATTAGATTGCTTAGCTGCACCATGAAACGACATTCTTAGGAAGGTGAAGCTATGTAATTCTATTAAATAGCTAAACAAAATAAAACCATTATCAGTCTGATTTTAGCATTATTGATGCTAAAATTGATAAAATTGATACAGTAACACACTAGATTTAAATGAAAATTTAAGGATTTGCTTTCTCCACAAGACTGTTGAGAAGTGAAGAATACCACTTTTGTGCAAATACATATGCTCACTGTAATTACTTCTGACCAGAAAATTATGTATATTGTTTTAAATATTAATTCACTTACACTTATAACTCACTACAGCAACAGTTCGCTTTATTTGGCACAGGTTTCGATATAATGAGCAGTACATTCAGACCCTGATTTTTACTATTTTCTTTAAAAGCAAGTGTCTGACATCTGTCCATGCATGATGACAATGTAAATGAATTTTAGTGTTAAATTTTTTAAGGGTCTGAAATTTTTTAGTTGCCTATCCAGTGACAAGTTCTATGCCAATCCTAAATTCTGATATTGACTCTCACAGAAAAGGAACTTACTGATGTTAAAATTTAAGAGTTTTCTTACAAATTCTTAGAATTGTCATCCTTGGAACCACTGAATGAAGTTATTGGGTCATTCGGTGCTTGGTCCGCTGTTTCATCAGCCACCTCCTACACAAGCCCTCCACTAGCCAAGAAATCAAGAAGTCAGAGGTACTGACATGACATTAGAACCTTATCAGCATTTGGGAGCATCTCTTCATAACTCAGTGTTTCCCGTATCCTTGCCCTTTTGAATGCTTTATGGCACCATCAGCATGAGTGCTGTGAGAGTATTGTAGGCTCTCAGCACATTCACATTTCCCAGTTGCAAAGATTACTTTGGAAGGGACCAACACAACCTGACAAACCCTTCCGACAAACAAAAGCTCTGAAACCTATTCAGGCTGTATGTCAAATACCACATTTCTAGAACACCACTGTGATCTTTCCTTTCAGATCCTATGGGTTCTACAGCCAACTGAACCCATATTGCACCGCAAGGTATTTTTAATCTGCCAAACTATCTTTGGATTAATAAATTAACTGTAGAAAACAATTGTAGAAAAACCTTCGGACATGAGTAAGATAACATTCAAGACATTCATGCTGCCAAAGAATATACAGGGAGAAGCAATCAAACAGGCTAGCTTTTCAGCTCATGTTCACTGGCATCACAGCATGGAATAGGAGTCAAGTTGCTGGAAGAAGTAACTGAACCCACACACAAAGATTTTATTCTACACAACACCCAAGACCCAGTCTTTCCTTGTCAGCCTCAGGATTACTTAGTCATGTTACATCAGTGATAGAAGAAAGTCCAAACATCACTTGGAGGTTACTTATCCAACTGCACTCTTCAATAGAAAGCCATTCTCCACTGTAAAACAGAATCAAGTTTTAGAACTCTCATGAATGTAACAACTATCAGTATACCTTTATGTTATTTGCATGTCTACCTTCCACTGACGTACTAAACTCCTTGACTATGATCCTTAAGGTTTTTGTACTTCATAACTTATATAGTGTCCTAAAAAGGAACACAGTATGATTAGTAGTAACCATTAAAATTCTGCTCCCTAGAATCTTCAAAAGAAAAGCAACAGCAACATATTTACTTGACACACAATATCACATAAAAGGAAACCAATGAGATTCTTTTTCAAAAAACTGTCCCAAACACAGAACAAACTAAAAGTTTACTAATAACAATCACACTGCTTCCTCCCAAATACAGCTTGTTCCACAATAATATATGCATCTGCCTTTTTATTATTAGAAATGCCTATGCTAACACAGCTGTATTTTTCTGGAATGCTGTATTTTCGAAATTTATTCTTTTCTGCCTCATTAAGATAAGTATGAATCCAGTGCTCCTTAAAAAAAAAAAGCTTGAGTTTAATTGCTCAACTCCTGCTATGCAACATCTACTGTTCCTCTAGAGAATTTACAAATTCCAAAATATTTTATAAGTCTCATAAATATACTACATACTCTAGTCTCAAGCCTGTAGTAAACACCATGAGAAAGGAACATAGGTTTGGTGTTCCAGACATTCACAGCAATTCAGAAGTAGGAAAACAGAGGCAGCAACAAGTCAAAAAAGCCTGAGCACTGTTCCAAAACTCCCCCTTCCTCAGCCATTCATCCTCCCACAACTTTTCTACATTCATACAGAAGTTATTACAGAAAAACCTTTCAGGATTGCTCATTAAAAATGCTGACAATCTTGAAGATCATCAAAACTCTACCCTTTAATTTGCAAATTAAGAATTGCATCTTGGCAGACAGAAGAACTCACCTCTCCATAAAAGGTACCATATAAGAGACTCTCAATTTCAAATATATATTGAGATTAATTTTCAAATCTTTCAGTGTTTTCATCATCCTTCTATTAGCTGACACGTGTGTTAATCATTCAACTGGCAAAGAAGAAAGTCTACATGGCATATTCTGAGATTTAACTACTATGAGGAGTGGCAGGTTCACATGATACAACTTCAGATTTGCTTTCTCTCAAGTATCAGGACTGCCTGCCTGCCTGCCTCCCTCCCCACCAGCAAACCCAGGTAAGGACTGCTCCCTCAGCAGATTCCTCACATGTTTCTACAGTCTCTTATTCGTGCGTTTAAGAAAAATCTTCTCCCGGGTCTGCTTAATAACAAAATAGCATAACTGCCTCACCTCTTACAACTACTCTCCTCTGAGCAACTTGCCTCCATTTTACTCCAAAACTGTGACATATAATTTCAAAAATTCCACAACAATACTGGAATACAACAGTGGTGGAGAAGACTGAGCTTGAATTGCTAAACAGTGCGTGACAAAAACCTGAGTGCTGTTTTGATGCACGGAGGCAATAACATGAATGCCTGCACGCACTAGAACACTCCCTCTGTCAACTAGTCTAAGCTGGTGTTATTTTTCCCCAGATGCCTTGCCATTGTTGTGTCTTTATATCATGGTACACAACTACCAAGGGAATAAACACAAGACTGCAATGTTCATACACCACTACACTATCTTCCCTGAAAAGTCAAAATGCCCCAAAGCTACCACAGGTTGGACCGCTGCTTTCCAATATCTGCGGTGAAGCTCATACTACCCATTTCTCATAGGAAAGATGCCCTGTTTAACCCCCGAAGTCTAACTGCTCTTACAGAAACATTGCATATCACATTACCTGGATGCAAGAGCTTTTTGGTTTTTTCCTACTTTATCTCAGCTTCTTTTGATTTATTAGAAAATATCTTTTTAATGTTATCTTGTAGCTCCTGCGATTTCGTCATAATGAGAAAACATCATTCCTTGCTCTATCCTTGAAGATTCCTTCACAGACCGAGAAAGCTGGTGTCTGAGGTTTTGGCACGTCTCTAAGGCAGACATTTGTCCAGTTTTCCATACACCTGTTCTTGCAACTGTTCCATGTCTTAAGGAAGGAACAGGAAGCTTCAGTGTAACCAGGCTCACTCATTCACTTAAAAAGCAGAAGAAATCAGTGCCTCTTCAAGACACACAGCTTCCATGAAAGCAGGACTACTTAATATCTCAATTATAATCCTACCTCACAGATCTGGAAAAAACACACCTAGGAGATTAAACAATTTAATCCTCTTCTACAGCTTTTTTTTTTTTTCCACCTTTGAAGTAGATTTTTTTCTTTATTATGTCCAACAGGGAAATAGAGATTTGATGTTTAGATCTTAATCTTTCAAACTCAAGCAGCCTTTACACTAACTTTACTAATGCCCTTTTTTCTTACTTGTGGAAAAAAACCCAGAACTGTTTACATATGTACAGTGTAAACAAATACACAGATTTATCATTTTAACAAAAAATTAAAAGTACTATATTTTACTTTCAGTGGCAAACTGTATTTATACGTAAATAGGAATTGCATTAAGATGCATACAGCATATTTTTAAATAGCTTTATTAAACTAGATGAGCCGATAACATTGAAAAACAACAGACTTCAAAACATAACTTTAAAGGACTCAGTTCATAGGAGTAAAAGCAGTAGCATATCACGCTGAAGTTTTAAAATTAGCAGACCTGATTTTCACTTACTAGGGAGTAGAAGAATCTTTCTATGTTTTCCACATCAACATTTTGAGTAATTATTACAGCACTACCTGAAGAAAATGGCAAAGAAATATTTTTTGAAAAAAAACTACTATTATTTAGAGCTAGTCTATCACTTTGCTTCCCAGGAACACTTTTCTCCAATGTTTATGAAAACATTTAGTATGTTTAATCTCAAAACCTTCATGGGTTGCTAGAAATATTAAATTTTAGTATTATTTTCAAAGTTCTGTAAAAAAATTTTGCATGCCTTGAATTAACATTCACTTTCAATTTGGGAGATTAGGATTAAGATACATTCTTCCAAAATACCTGGGTCTCATTACATGTACTTGAGAGGACACCAGTAGGTCTCCAAGCATACAATTTTCAAAGCAAGTTTCTTCACGCAGTTATCCACATTTAGAACTACATATTTTTTCTCAATTTGCTGTTGAAAACTTTCAAACCAGTTTATACAGTGCAGAATAATGTCTTCTTTGTGGGCGACTTCACTATTTTAAATGAGGAAAATTAAGTTCCCATTTCCAGGTTCTCTCTATATGATAATATATATAAAACCCATTCCCAGGGATGGAATCACTCATATCCATCAGCTATGAAACACATGTCCTGCTTTTAATTAATTGACATGTAAACACATACAGCAAGACTGCTTTTGCACATAGGCACACAAGACAGGTTACATGGAAGGTAAAAATCTACTTCTGGAAAATAAGGTGCATGAAAATAAAATGCTAGATTTAAACCATAGTGTTTTTCAAACCTGAATTGCCTACCTTAGACTACTTACTGTGCTGGTTTTAGTTGGGACAGAGTTAGTTTTCTTCACAGTAGCTGTGTTTTGGATTTGCACTGAGTGCTGATAACACTGGTGGTTTTAGTTGTTGCCAAAGATTGTTTGCACCAATTCAAGGACTTTTTCAGCTTCTGATACTGCACCCATGTTCCCAACTTCTCTACAACCAGCTGGGAGGGGACACAGCTCAGACAGCTAACCCAGACTGACCAAAGGGTTACTTCATTTCACAGAATGTCATGCTCAGTATATAAGCTGGGGAGCAGCTGGGGGGCCCTAGTTAGCTGTTGGTGGGTCAGCTGGCTTTCTTGGTCACTCCTTCACTCATGGGCTTGCTCTGATTCTGCTGTGATCGCTCTCAGGCTTGCTCTGACTCTGGTGTGATGGCTCTCTGGCTCTGACTTGCTACTCAGGACCTGGCTGGGCATTGGTCAGTGGGTGGCAAGCAAGCGTATAATAAGCCTTATTTTCCATCATTTTCATTACATTTTAGTAGTGGTAGTAGTTGTATTTTCATTACATATGATTCATAGTAATATTAGTATTGTTAGTATTATTGGCATCACTAAATATTAAACTTATAATTATTAAATTGTTCTATCTCAATCCACAAGCTTCCTTGTCTTTTCCTCTGATTTTCCTCCTCTACTGAAGGAACCAAGGGGCAGGGGGAGGTGAGTGAGCAGCTATGTGGTACTTTACTGCTGGCTGGGATTAAACCATAACACTTATGTAGTCTTTTATTTGGAAAGGTTACTTTATCTGTCCAAATAAAGTAATTTCTTCTTTATCCTTTAACACAGCATGAATAGCTTAGAAATTAAATGTATACACAACAAATTTAGACAGAACATTAACAGAGGACACGTGCTTGAATATACACCTTGCCCACCAAACACCTACAGTAATTCCCCGTGCTGTGGTTTTTTTTTTTTTTAAATCAAATCCCCACATCCCTGATACACATTCCTTCTTAGCATTCATTATAATTTAGTTCCCCACTTCTACACATTCAGCATTCTTTCACCTACACCAGAGCAAGCTTTCCTCCCAGCTCAGAATACATGGGGTGAAGATGCATGTAAAGCTGCAAGACTGGCTCAGTTGCAGTCAAAGAAGTAGCCCCGGTCACCAAGCCTCTACCTGATATCTCTATGACTTTTTGAACCTGCATTATTCAGCTCTCTAACAAGAAGACTGAACCACTATGAAGATGACACAAGTATTTCACTGGATGATGGCATGGAGGATAGAGGATAAGAGGTAATTAACATCTGATGAATCCCTCTTCAGAACTGAGTGTCTGACTCGCCAAATTGAGCCACATTTACCTCTAGTGCTAGAATATTCAGGAGTCATCACATCTCCCTGCAATACTGCTTCCTTAAGGGCACCAGAATCAGAAATTCAGCGAGAGCAAGAGGGAATGCTCCTTCCCCTCCACTGTTGATTGCTACGCAGCTCCAAAGCCTACAAAATGCATTATGTCCTATAAAAGTAAACAGTAACATACTAGGACATCTATTTCACGTCTGGCCGACCTTCCATTGTACAACAGTTAAAACAAAAAAAGGGATGGGAGTGGGGAGCAGGGCACAAGGGTCGTAAAAAAACCCACAGTTCCTCCTCAACATAATAGCAAAAGAAAAGATAAATGCTTATAAAAAGCAAGAGAGGAACACCGACACACGACTTGGCAACAATGTAAGACTTTCCCCCTCCGCACCCCCCTGCAGACACCACAGTATAGCAGAGAGAGAACACGGCAACTAACACTAGATGTAACAACTGTTGCATGTGTGACAACTGTACTCTACGCCTGGCCTCAGCCAGCAACGGGACAGAAGGCCTGATACAGATAAAAAAAAGGAAAGAACAGAAGGCTAATCCTAAAGCTTTAACCTGGGTCCAGAGGCAACTGAAGAGGTCTAGAGGATTCAGGGGGTTTGAAACAAAGTGGTAATAAACAGTAACAAAAATAACAAAGAACTATTTACACTTGGTTCACCTCCAGGACAGTATGTCTTTTTTTTAATGAAGGTTTTATTAGGATTTGGTCATATTTGCTTAACTATTTGTACTTCAGGCAGGCAGAATCCTGACAGCTTACAGGAATAGACTCATGACAATAACACACTACAGTTCTTGGGCACCCTCTCATATCCAGACACCCTTCCTCCAAGCACTATACTGACAGAAGGGAACTCCTGCCCAAGAGCCCCTGCTCCCAAATCAGAGTAATGGTTGGAGCTCAGCATACAGCGATGGTGGGCAGATCCTTGGGTGCAGGAGAGAATCTGTTCAGAATTCAGATGCAAAAAACTTACCCATAAAGTTAGAAACCACCTAGCAAAGAACTCCTAACAAGTGAATTATGGCATATCATTAGAAATTACCAGGCAATACTCAAAAGAAAGATGTGTTTAATAATTTGAAACAAATTATTAAAAGCCAAGTCAAACTGAAAGCTATCATTTTATTATAGTTAAGGTTTTCCAATGAAACAATAAAAGACATGGACCCTTCAACAGAAGGATTGAGGGGGTTTTACTTGTTGAGGGTTTTTTTGTTTCATTTTGTTTTCTTTGGAGTTGACTATCCTATCTTCTCTATTCCATATATATTCCTTGTTTTAAAAAAAAAACGTTATTTTTGAGGTAAACTTTGGAACTGCTGAGAAGTGCCAGTAGCTGAATTTAGATTATTTGAAAGGTTGCTATCTTTTCAACAAGCAATATACACCTACAGTATTCATTCAAACCAAGCACGAACCAGTATAAATCAAATATATACATTATTTCCATCTACTAATAATATATTATTTCCATTCTGCTCCATTCAAGGAACACACAGATCTGATATTAATTACCTGGGTTTTTTTAATGAAGGTCACATTAACACTCAGCATATATCACTTCCAGTTAGCATTTCTTAGAACCTAAACCTATCCCTTTCACAAAGGGCAGGAAAACAGAAGCAGTGTTCAGTCTTAAATTATTATCAGGAATCTCAGCTTCCATTTATCAGGCTCATATAGCTCTTAGGGTTGAGGAGAAAGCCTTGAAAACATCAACAGGAGTAACTGATGAAGTATTGCTTGCCGGAAACACCCTTCCATAGCTTTGTGGGTATTTCCATTTTATCAGACCCAACACACTTGACAGTGTTACTTGCAATTACTTCACTTTCACTATGAAAGGCATATTTTAAAAAAAAGCTACAAGAGTTCAATTTCCATAGTCTCTAAACACACAAAGGTTGAAGAATTAGTGCTTTTGTTCAAAGTAAGTTTTTTCTAGCATTAGAAAATGCCAGTACGTTTCATCAATGATAACTCCTCTAGTTACAAATCCATGCTTTTGAAACAAACTCTTAATACAACTTCACACTTTTGCGGAAGTGTGGATTTTGTGGAAATCATCCACCAAAATTAATTATTATCAATGTGTTGGTCAAAACCCCTCCTTCTACCAACTATTACAGTGGGTAGGTACAAGTTGATGTACATTAAAAATGTTTATTGGGAAAATCATTAAACATTAGATAACTGAAAACAAACCAAGATAACTTGTACATTTCATAAGTCAGAGGTTATTTTTTGAGGAGCTTTTGTCTGGTTGCTGTTTTTTTCTGAATCAACTCGTACCTACCCACTGTAATAGCTGGTAGAAGGTGGAGTTTTGACCAACAAAACTCCAAGTTACAAGTAGGTACAAGTTGATTAAAAAAAACCAGCAACCAGTCAAAAAAAAAAGAGCTCCTCAAAAAATAACTTGTACATTTCGTAAGTCAGAGGTTATCTTGGTTTGTTTTCAGTTATTTAATGTTTAATGATTATCCCAATAAACATTTTTAATGTATATACTCTCATTCATTCCCATCACTGGTAAGTGTGCCTGCTTACCAGCTAACCATTGCTAGCTACAACTCTTAGTAGCTGAAAACACAGATGGCTTGCTGTTTGTTTCCATGAACATATAAAATTCATCTTGCTTTTAAAAGTAGGTATCACCCGATGCTTGTCTGATGTTCTCATTACAAAATTCACTCTATGGTAAATTCTCTATGACAAGAAGTACCCTTCCTTTTTCATAACTGCACGCAATTCTTTCCTAGTCAAACCAATGAACACGCACGCTGCTTAAATCAAAACCAAAGCTAAAGTTACACACACAACTCTACTAAAATGTGACCGCCAGGTTATACGTACATTGGAATTGGTCATTCGAAATGTTATTAATTAACATCCCACTAAATTTTAAGTGTTTCCATATTTTTAGAACTACTTACTTCTGGTACCCCTCAATTGTTTAACTCATGGTCTGATTAAGAAACCACAAACAATACAAAATACATTACTCAGAAAGTAAGCATCCTAGTGGTTTCAACACGCTAGTAAGAAGTCTGATTTTTTTTTTAGACTTTAGGTAGTTTCAAACCAACTTACAGCCAAATAGCAAGTACTCGCATATCCGGCAGACCCATGGCAAGCAAATTAAAACCAGATGGTCGAAACCACTACTGTCCCTAGATCTGTACCTCTCATCCTCAAGGCCAGCATATGGTATCTGCTCACGAACCATCACTTGAACCAATGTTTTTCTGGCCTTGCACACTAAACCAATCGCTAGCCACTGCCCCTTCCATTTCAGTGCCATGATATTGCTCTTTTGTATGCCAGTGTTCTACAGCTGATATTGAACAAGTCTGGCTTTCGGAACTAGCTCAGAAATCATATCTTTAGCTTTTGAAGTGCACATAAGAGGAATAAACAATGTCCTACTGTTTTCTGAAAAAAAGTGAACACAGTTTTAACTAAAGTCTAATTATTATCCTAAAACCACTCTAATTAAAACACTTAATTTTTACTGCTTTTAGAGAAGGAAAAGTTTGATTACATCTAGTTGTAGGAAACTGTTGACTCATCATACTTTCATCCTCATTACATTTAAGAACATGTTTCATTAGAAATGCCTACTCAGTGATTTTCACACTTCATTCTGCAGTTTTCTACATGAGCTGTAAAACTTACAATTATTTGGTCCAACCTAGCTGGTAAAAATCTTAATTCTGGAGAGCTATCCAAAGAACACAGTTCATAAAAATCAAATAGTACTGCAGGAAGGAAAGCAGAATAATTTTAGCTTCTCCACTTAGGCTGTTCCCATATCTAAACTGTCTAATTTCAAGTGGCACACCCAGAAACTCGCTCATTTTTTTTTTATATACCTTTCCCTGCTGCCAGCTTCTTAAAATGAAAAAGAGAATTGCCAACATAAAATGCAGTAATTAGAGGCACAGAATTAATCCATCATCAGAATACATAGGATTTGTTCACCCAATAATGCTATTCACATTCTTTTCCCAACAGCTCAAAGATGTAGAAAGATACAACGGAACAAGTTTGCTATTATTCTCTTTAATAAGACTTCTTAAAAGTTCTTCACTCTGTAAAGCATATACATCTAATTCAAGATGCAGTTACCTCACCCTCTGTTTATCAAGATATACTGTCTTCTGCTTGAACACTGAAGAAGTTACCCTCTTGAATGGGACACTGAGCAAGAGAAAAGCAGGCAAGTTACTGATTGGCTGAACCAGACCCCTTCAGGTCATCTTTGCTCCTCCTTCCTCAGGTCCTACCAAAACCAGAGAGCATACACCGTTACTACAGATGAGGAGAGCATCCGTCTGCACTGTGAATCAGGGCTAATACTCCCAAAGGACTTCACAAAGGATCAAAAATGATTCACCAGTTCTATCATACAATCACTTAGGCTGGAAAAGACCTATAAAATCATCTAATCCAACTATCAAAGAGTCAGTTATCACCTGCACACTCTCAAAACTTCTTACTTCTGACCAATCTGTGAAAAGCAGTAACAAAACACCCTTCTTGGCCCTGTTACATACAGAGTTATAACTTTTGGAAAACAATGACGTTTAATTCCAAGGTTCAACAGAAAGCACAAAGATACAGCCCTCTCCTCCTGACCCATCTCTGAAACTTACCAACTTAAGGTATTGTCTTTTCAGACAGCTGGGCAAGAAGCTGGGATGCACAGATAGCCCCTCTGGTAGCCCGCAAAGGCTCTGCTCTACCATCAAGAGGCAGTAACTGTGACTTTCACGGGACAACAGACAGCCCACATCTCACTTGGGAGGGCAGTGACTTTAACGGAGCCCTACTCACTCACCCACGCCCCACCAAGGCAAGGGGGGTCCCTTCTACCTCTTTGCTAAGAGACTACCTTTTCCTTACAGCCCAGAGCACCCCGATGAGCCCCCCACCCTCACCCCGCCTGCTGCACGCTCCCCTCTCGCCAGCGCCCACCCCAAGCCCGGGCTGTCTCTTCCCTCTCCCCGAGCAACCCTACAGCGCTTCCCCGCT
>NW_010269961.1:0-61501 GCF_000690775.1 Eurypyga helias
CCTCAGGCGGTGCCCGCCTCCCACCTGCCCACGAAGGTGTGCGAGGTGGCGCTGAACACGGGGCCCGACTCCTCCAGCGGCCTGGCCACTGCCGGCTTCCGCACTGCCAAGTACCTGCCCCGTGAGTGGCACCAGAGCAACTCTGATCTGTACCACAAGGCCTTTGTCGGCTGCGAGCAGGCCGAGCGCGGTCGAGCTGAGGCCAAGGGCCTGGCAGAACATGCTGCTGCCATTGCCCAGCGCATGCAGCAGGACTCCATGGCCACCCTGGGCCAGCGCCTGCAGGACATATACTTTTGGAAGGTTGAGCTACAGAAGGAGATTGAGGACCTTGATGCTGAGACTGGCCTGCTGGCAGCCCAGAAGCTGCGTCTGGAAAGGGCGCTCGATGCCACTGAGGTGCCCTATGCCATTGCCACCGATAACCTGCAGTGTTGGGAGAGGAGGCAACCCCCGGACCTGGTCAGCGATGAGGTGGAGAGAGAGTTGCTGAAGGTGAGCAGGACTTCAAGAGGTTATGTGTTGTTGGCAGCCCTTACTTAGTGCTCCTCTGGTCTATGAAATGAGGAACAGCTTGGTCAGTAGGTGATAACTGCAGCTCATGAACATATCATCTGGCAATGCACAGAGGCCTGGTGCCCCTTCCTGGCAGCCTGGACTCTGTCTGTCTCTCCTAGGTTTGAGAAGGGTTGTTTAAAATCCTTCCTGTGTTTAAAAAGTATTTCAAATCACATGAGTATCTCCCCTCTCAGACCAGTTCCAAACAAAACCAAAACAGAGGTTTACTGAACCAGGATGAGCATCCTATTTTGGCATTAAACAACTTCTAGCCTCCACTTGACTTAAATTCCCCTCGTCTCTACAGGTTACACTTAAAAAATGCAGTACCCGATAAGCAGACTATTCAGGACCAATGAAATGTTCCTTGCCTGTTTCCATGCTCAGGCTGTCCAAACCTGGCAGTCTCTACCACTACCTTTTACTACGGAGTTTGATGCTGTAGTCTTGCCAAGGTTCAATGGGAGGCAGTGCTCCAACACTGTTCTACAGTGTCTCAACACAAACCATTATTTTAGAGGTCCTGCAGGACAGCACAATTCCTCCCATAGAGAGCTCTTTACTCGAGCTGACACTGTCGCTCGAGTGCTGGATCTTACCTGTCGCTGAGATCCAGCACTGCATGTAGGCTGCCTTCAAAGCTGTTGTAATTATTGTGGCTGCACATGTTACAGAGAACAGATTCTGGGGTCTCACAAACAAATGAATGACTATTTGCCTACAGTCTCCAATATACCGTGAAACTTGTTTCATGATGAGTTACTGATTAAACCAGATGATTAATATTTGTTGTTAGAAAAATATTGAAAAGATTTACTTAGTTGATGGCAGGATATTATGTAGCATTATAGTATCTAGCAAGATTCTGAATAGCAATTGTGTACAGTTGCTGAATCGTAATCAGTATGTAAGAGGTTGTTCCAGTCAAAAATATAAACATGAGAGTTAGTGTATAGGATATTTCAGGGTGTAAATTGTTAAAAAGTTCAGATTACAGAAAAGAAATTATTTTCATCAGCTGCTTATGTTTTAGAGAAATTGTGAAATGTAAGATTTGGAAAAAAAAAAAAAAAAAGTCATTCGCTGGCAGGTTTTCTCTCCTCTATTTCTTTTCTCCTGATCTCAGAGAAGAGTTTGTTCGTTGCTCAGAAGTCCATCTGCTGCTGCTAATTCTTCACCTGAAATTGTGATTGTGTGCTTGTGACGACAGAGCATCAACAGCCAAGTACGATGTCATGAAAAAAGAATGATGTGAGTTCAGATGAGGCGTGTATACCAGCAGCAGATGGACTCTTGAGAAAGGAAGGTTTTGTTGCCATGCCAATGACCTTTGCAGTGCAGAAGGAAGAGCAGTACATAATATCAGAGGAAATCCTTCCCATTTTCACAGAGCAATAGATTTTATGGCAATGGATGTTTGCAAATTGATGTTAAAACGTGCCCTCTGTGGCTTTGCCACCTCTTTAAGCTACTCTATACCTTTCAGTGCAAGAAATCAGGGGATACCTTGTATTTCTTACTCTCTCCAAAACTGACTAATAATTCGTGACACTTAGAGCTGCTCTTCCATGAATTCTGACTGTTCACTGTGCAGATTTCCAAGTTAATGGCCCTGTTCACTGGTAGCTCTGTGTTACAACACTTGCTTATTTGGAGGAGTTATGCAACTTCTACTAAAGCACTGACATATTTTTTTTTCCTGAATGTTGCTTGCTTGTCCAGTTACTTTCTCATCTTAATTCTCCTAAGAAATGGTGATGCAAGGGAGATCAGGAGTAATTTATTTGCTTTCCATGCAAAAAACTAAGAAAAAGAAGGAATAGTTTCCAAAAGTCAGCTGTGTTAGGAAACAGACATTCTTTTCCTTGCAGTTTTAATTAATATTTTTGTTAATTTATATTCTAGGGCATTTTCTTTCCTTTGAAATTCTTCCTTTCCTACTAGCAGCCCAGGTTTGTGTGGGTGTCTTTCTGTGGTGTCTTGGCCGTGTTCCTGCCAGCTCCCATGGGTAGGAGCATGGGGGAATCTGCAAGTAGGGGAGTGCATGTCTGGATGAGGGACACATAGCCATGGAAAAGCTTTTCATGGTACATAGGTTTTGTCCATGGTTCATCAGTCTGCAGCAATGAAGAACATTTCCCAGTTCCCAGAGCACCCTGCAGAGATAACCCTTTCAGCAGCCCCTTGGCAGATGACATTTAAAGACACAACATCAAATACACATATACAAGCAGTTTTGAATCTCTGATTGTCATTACACTTTTATTATCTGTTCAGTAGGAATCACTTCAGATGACTCACAAAGAAAACAGAAGTATCTCTGCATCCAGATAGTATTTGGGGTTTTCCTAATTTTTTGGCACATCATCTATTTCTTTTAGGGATTTTTAATCCCAACTCATCTGTCCTATTTGTTTTGCAGCATGGAGTCACATTTAGATCACCTATTGTGATACATAGACACTGCTGGAATGAGGGTTGTGGGAATATGAGGGAAAGCTCCTTGCATGCATAGTAAAATCAGCTGTTACTCAGTTGTTCATTGACTCCACTCAACAGCTTATTCATCTTTTCTTAATGCAGTTCTGGTTAAGAAGCAGAAGGACACAATTGTTTTTCCAGTAAAGAAAGATCTTTGATGACTAAAAAGAAGATAAAATCTTTCAAACAGAATAATTTTATTTCTTTGTGCTGCTGCATTGGAAACAGCTGAATTCATGAAAAGCAGTACATGCATCTCTTTTGTATGAGGTTTTTGACTTTCATAACCCAGATGACATCGCCCCTGAATCTCCTTTGCATCATTTTAATGACATTTTAGAATGTTTATGTGCACGCATTTAATATTGAAAATGCGAGCCCTAACAAAGGACTTTCCATGTGGTGGTATACTGTCAATAAATCATGTTTCAGCTACATATATACTGCTTTTCAAGGTTATTTCCACAAGTCCCATGTCCAGACTCATTAAGTGAGTGGCAGATGTGACTGTGGAATAAGTGGATGTACTTACATTTGTGCCATTTTTTTTACCCTAGACTCAGAGGCTTGATTAGTTGTGTGTTTGCTTCAAAAATGAAGTCAGCCCCATCTATTCCCTGATGCTGAAGGCGAAGGCATTAGCCAAGATCCTGTCAGCTGTGTAAAATTAAAGCTTAAAAACATGGAGAAAGGATACATATGTATGTATTCCTGCTAACTGCAATAAGGGAGCAAGGAAAACAACAGAATACCATTTCCAAACACTGTCATCTATAGCTTTGCCAAGTGAACCAGTATGCAGCAGGACAGTCCCGTACATAGACAACTCCATTAGGAGTGCAGTGCTAATTTTCAACAGCTGCAGATCATGGATTTTGAAATGACTCTCGGAGACCAGCAGGAAAAAGGCCACTCAGAGAGCTGAGATTTTGAAGCCTGTCACCTGCTTTCACTCCCAGCTGTAATGAATGACAGTTTTCCTGTTACACACTGTTTGGGGGTCTAAATCTAGTGGGATCTGTAAGCTAGCTTGCTTTTATTTGCTGTGTTGATGTGTGGGGCATCTGGCATCATGTTGTTACTGATGGATTGATGCAGCTGGATTTGTAATCGAGGGCGACTGCACAGCCTCCCTCATGGGGTTCTACCAGTTCCTCTTAGCTGCTCTCACTGTCATTCTGGCCCTGGGTGCTGTATTTAGACATTGCTGACATCTGCAAGTCACTGATGTAAAAAGACAGGCTGCAAAAAAGAAGAATTTGTAAATTCATGAAAGGCACAAACATCTGCTCTTAAATATTTTCTTTGCACCATTAATTAGACACTTACAAAGTCATGAGCTGGGATGGTTTTATCACTAGATTTGAGAAAAATCCAACTTTTGCATCATAAACATTAAATACAGTAATAAAATAAATGGCACGCTAAACTATAAAAAGTTCTCTCCCTGTTAATTGACAACTATTCGTAATAACAGAGGTTTATTATTGGTGTTAACTGTGGAGAAGACAGCTGAAAAGAAGCCAAGATCACTTCAGATTTGTCAGTATTTCATTTTAATAGACAGCACATGAAGACATATAGAGGCAAAATAAGGAGAAAGAAAGACATTTCATCCACCAAGTCCTCTCATGACCTGAAGAAATACAAGTCTCGGTTAATGTCCTCGGAACCAGGGATGATGCTGGCTACTTTCACATGCTTTTCCTCTCTTAATGCAGAGTGGGGCTTCAAATGAATTGCCAACATGGTTCTGTGCATAAACTCTGTAAAGGTCATCTATTCTGCACTTGCTAAACGCCAGATCTGCACCCAAGATTTCACTGTGGAATCACCCACATTTTTATGGCTGAAATCACAAAATCTGGGAGAGCTGTGCTCCTGGCTGTAGCTCTCCCTGCTGTGGTTGTTGAGGGAATTTACTCTGCAAAGAAAACGTGAAGGAGCAAACGTGGCATTTTATAAGTCCTCCATGTGGTGTACGGAATACCCAGCTCCTGGTCCTCAGCGGGCAGGGTACCTGGCAGGTGTCCGTGCACTGTGGACCTTCTCCCACGGTGATCCCACGGGCCAGCCTCAGCTATGGGTGGGCAGCAGGCTGGATTGCACCACAATGTCTCACAGTCCAGACAGGATTGAGGGACCTAGATCAAAGGATCTTCATCTTCAACCTAGTGCCACAGCTCATCCAGGCATCCAATCTGCCTTTTTAACTTTTAAAAGTTAAGAAAAATAATTTAGTAGGGAAGCATTGAAAATTCATTGTCATTTACGCCTGCTTATTCAACTAGTCTTAGACTGCCATTAATTATGGGAACTGTATCTTCATTTTTAAAGGTCATATTTGAATGCATATCTCCCCACCAGGGAACCCACTTTTATATTTTATTTTAGGGCATTCAACAAGGGAGTTCTTTATTTTTGCATTATTTCACTCTTACTTAGCTGGTGACAGAAGGCTGTTCTCAGGTGAAACTGCACAAGTTACTCACAGGAAACTGCTGTCTGTTTATTTACATGGAAACTGACTACCCAACACTCAATAATATCAATTGCTATAAACATGATTCCGAGTACTGGATCTTTCTAACCTTTAAATCCTTTTGAATTTTTACTTTGACAACTCTGCCACTTTAATACTTCCTCCCTGCAGAAAGTGAGTTTTAGTGTTCTCAGTTTGTAAATTGATAACTTCACCTATGTATTTCTTTTAATTGTGCTCTTTTAGAGCCTTAAAAATAGCATTTTGTTTCCAATCACGATTGTTCTTTTCAGTTTAGAATAATATGATTTTTTTTATGGTCCCTGTTGGTTTCTTACACTGCAGGGATGTACACACTCATTTATTGGTCAAAACCAGTACAAGGATCATCGAGTGCCAGCAGTGTCCTGGGAATAAAATTTATCAGTAAGTGTGTACTCCCTTAGCTGTCAGCGGATGACTGTCATTGATGTAAACCAGCAAATTTAATTAGGAGATTTTCATACACAAAAGCTCTTTTTAATATCCAAGCCTCAAATCTTAAATTCCTTCAAATAATAAAAAAGAAAATGCTTGCTGGACTGGCTTTTACATAATAATATGCAATCACACCAGGTCAGTAACGTCACTTCATAGAGCATTGATAGTTAATCCCTAAAGCAGCATTATTGCCGTCAAAAATGAGCACTAGTACTTTTTGTTCAACAAGAGATTATTAGAAAGTACAGGGTTTTTTATTTTATTTGATCACATTTGTGTTTAGATGAAGATTTCTGCTAAAACCAGCTTGAGCTGAAACTTCAGACGTCGAATCCATTATCAAGATGATGCACAGCTTCGTGACTTTGAACAGTCATGTCTTGCAATTCTGAGGTTGTTGACCCCACAAACAACATTGCATATTTGAGATAATTCTGCAGTCCTTGATAGTGTCCATCGTCAGAAGCAAAAGAAGTTCTGGAATAAATAGATGTAATAAAAAAATTAAGTCTGTGTCATTGGGTTGGTATTATGACAGCTTTCCTATTCCTAAGACCATAGTTTAGAGTAGTAACTTCTATTTTTAGTAAAGACAAAGCATTCAAAGGAGGCAGGCCAGCAGAAGATAACGATACTGCCACTCCTTTGTCAGACAAACTGTATTTTTGGAGTTCTGCAAGAATCTGATGGGAAGCCTCTCCCTTGCCTACAGATAAAACGCTACAGAACCAGGCAGCGGGCTCTGAAGGCATCTGCAAGGACTCTCCAGGTTCTGGAAGCCAGTGCCTTGGCAGAGAAGCTGACCTGCTGTATCACTCCCCTGTCCAAGCAGCCTCTGATACCTGAGTTTGTGCTTGCAGGACAGTGTCCTGCTCAGGTGTAAAATAGCACCTTGTGTTTGTGCAAGGCACTGACTGGTGTCCTGCTCAACATCATGCTGTTGCATTATTTTTCCCTGCTTCAAGGCTGTGCAAGCAATTCAGATATTCTGTGTAATCTGATAGAACATAGACTTCTTCAAAGAATACAGACAAACTGTCAAAATAATGAATTCCTAGGCTTTAGAAATATTCCAGGTATTGCTGCCAGCGTAGACTTACAGCTGAGTTACCTCAGTATCTGCTAATTCCTCAGAAAATCATGTCTGGCAATAATAGGGTAAGAGCTCATAATGAGTGGAAGATTTAAGTATTTACCCACAAGCGCTGAAATTTGGCAAATTGCTCTGCAGGATAGCACGTACTGCTCTGGGTATCACAGAAGTCTCAATGTTTTTATCTAGGAAGCTGAACTTATCAGAAATATCCAGGAGCTTTTGAAAAGAACTGTGATGCAAGCTGGCAACCAGATACGGTAAGACATTTTTCACAATACCTCAGTAGATAATTTAGATAGCCAAATAATTCCTGGCATATAGGAGTACAGTGCCCGGTGGATAAAGATCTTACCAGCCAGGCTTATGTACCACGTGGATTCCATTTAAACCTAAAAAGAGGTACTCAGTGGTGAAACTTCAGGATTTTCAAGTAGGGGGGAGTAAGAGAAGAGCCATGTGCTAAAGCCATGCTTCCAGTATGAGTTCTCTCATTTTCCAACACTAAACTTAGGTGCAATAAAAGTGTTATCTGGGTATCACTCTACCGCGTTGCACCTTGTGATATATTTGTAGTATAGGCTCTTTTAAAATAAGTCCTTTTAGAGATGAGTTTTTTTACTGCCAGATGTCAGTATGAACTTAAACCATGAAGCTTCACTCTACCTTCTGTGTTGGTATGGATGTTCATTGCATTTCAAAAGGAATATTTGCTTTTAATATATAACAAGCCCTTTAGAAAGATGTTACCTTAATCATAAGGTGCATCAGTATGAAGGAGTTAACTGCTAGAAAACGTGGTAACTTAGTTTTTAAAACTTTTTAATCTGCTCCAGTTTGTGCGATTCTATGAGATTAAATACTCTTTTTAGAAAGAATTTTTATAAATGCATAATAAATGAATAATTTCATATAAATTTATAATTTTTAGTACCATTTAGTATCGTTGGCCAGCAGAGTCTTTTTAATTCCTTAGGTGAGAGTGCCACCTGGTGTTAACTGCTCATAACGACCCACTGCCTTTCTATTCTAAAGTCATTCTAATTAATTGGGTGACGTGCGGCTCGTTTCATTCACAACAAAGCAGCAGTTTTAACTCTGAATGTCATTGTCCTTGTGTTTTCCAAGGGCAAATTACACCGTCTGTGTGCTGCAGGCTTTGAAAGGCTGGATAGGATGGCTTGGAGAAGATATAGCGTCATTTTATGGAGGTCTTAAATAGAAGTTGTGCTCAATATACTAGTGAAAGAGGAGGATGGATCTTCTACTAGCACTACCTGATGTCTTATGGGAAGAGTGTTCTGTTGGGCAAACATCCTACCTGCTCTCCCCATAATAACTGCAGCTGTCGCCACAATCGAAAAAATCCTCTGTGTTTTAGGATTATTATGTAAAATCCAAAATCCAACAACTCCTTTGTCTCAGGCTATAAGAGCGCTAAGCCTTCAGTAAGCACAGAATAGTACTGAAGGTCTAGGGTAATGGTTAACACATCAGGCTTATTGTTCTTGCAGATAATTGTGGGAGAGAGAGTTTGGTTAGGATTTTCAAAGCTGAAGGGAAAGCTTATCTTCTCATTGCTCGTTTAAAGACAAAGGCTCAGAGCCTAGCTTCAAAAATGTCTGTGATAGTTCTGTTAAGTGTATTGTTTTCCACTAACAATGTGTGATAACAATGACTTTTCAGATTAAATCGAGATCACAAAGAGATTTGTGAAATGGACTGGTCAGACAAAGTTGAAACGTACAGCATCGATGATAAATGTGGAAGATACAACAGCCAGAGCACCAACATCCAGTTCCATCCTAGTTCAGTGAAGTTTGAAGAGAGGTGAGTACTTACTGTCATTAGCTTCCACAAATAATCCTGGTAAGATACAGTAAATCCTTGGCCTCAGTGAAAGCTGTAAAGCTTCTCTGAATTAAAGGTGTGACTGCTGCTGCTTTGGGCACGCACAGTTGTAGTTTTAAAAGAGCTACATGGATAGTAATGGTAGTGCTACCATCTCAGCATGGCACACCACTGATGGCAAAGTTGCTTCACTATATGCAAACTGAGCTTGTAGAAGTTTTTCTTGGAAATAATTGGCTTTATACTTTAAAGGCTGATCTAAATCTATTCAGACTTACCATGTGACATTGGCAGGCATGCCATTCTTTTGGGAAAGGCAAGTGCTGCTTCCTGTACACAGAGAGGATTACTGCTACAATAAATCTTGCTGCTTCCCCCTCCCCTTGGAGACAGTGTTCATATGAGGCAGTGTCCCAAGTGCTACGCAGTTCCTTCTCAGCAGAGCAAAGTATAACCAGAGACCTTGTTTCTTTTTGTTCCAAAGTAGACACAGACTGTAAAGCATGAATATAAAAAAGTGTTTATTTGCTGGTAACATAACTGTTGTGCTTGCACAGAAAACTATGTGCATACTTTTTTTGCCATAGTAGTATTAGCTAAAGGTGGAAGAACTTGGGATGATTTTGTGTCATATATGACTTCCCTCAGAAGCCACAAGGGGAATAGAAGTGTCAGTTTTATAAAGGATCAGTCTTCTTCCTTCATGGTAAGCCCAGACTGCACGCAACAGTAAAACCAAAGAGAAGTTGACAACACTTTTGCAGGGAGAGAACCAGCTTCTGATTGTCTTCTGAAGTGCAACTTGAACAAAAGAGCAAGGTTCCTATTTGTATACACAATTCACCTCTTCTTCCAGTGCCTCAACACCGGAGACATGGGCCAAGTTCAGTCATGACAACATCTATCGGGCAGAACGAGAAAAACTGGCATCCATCAATCTTCGTGCCTTGATTGACAACATTCTTCATGACGTATCTGAGGACCTGAGGATGCAATGTGCTGCTGTTAACGAGGCTTTTGCCAAGCACTGTAAGGAGCTGGACGATACAAAACACAAACTAGAGCATCATTTGAAAAAAGTAAGTGTTGTTTTTTGAATGCTGGCTACAAGCGTGATAGTCTCTTTTGAGAAGGTCACAGTAGATGTATCCTCTGGAAAAAATGTCTTAGTCCATTGCAAGTATTGAATAATGTTTTGTGTCAGCTAGTATCTGGTAAGAGTCGTCAGAGTTGGATTTTGTCTCCAGTTCAGCTTTTTCTGCCATCTGTTGTGCTCCTCTAATCAAGAGATGGACTTAAATATGAAGAAAATCAAACACTTTCTTCTATGCCCAGCTGAACTAAAACCTAAAGATGTGTAATCAAGGAGCTGATCTTTGGGCCAGGATTCCCAGGCTAGCCTGGCTACCACTTTTATGGCATGAAAGCCACGCTGTGCTGCAGTCGTATCAGCAGCAGCAATTCCTGGCAAGTCACAAGAAGTGTCTTCAGCGTCTTCCCCTTCTCCAGTGAAGAGCAGCTCCTACTTTGATGTTAGGCCATTGGCAAGTGTGGTAAAAATAGTTCTTCCGTAGCATCTGTTGGGTGATGACAGCTAGGTAGACTTTGTTCTTTTCATGTGTGTCTTTGGTTATGAGGGAGAAGGGATTCAGAATTTCCTGTCTTTTCCATTTTCTTCACCCATACCAGAAATCCATGCATTTTCAGGCTGATTAGCAGTTCTCAATCTCATTCAAAATAACTTGATTTTTTCTCGGAGAATTTAAAATTAAAAGCAATTCATGGAGGTGGGATGTGTTGTCAGGAGACATGGAATAGTTTTTGAACAGGCTGCAGAATATTTTTCTGCTTCTTTTTAGACTGAGTTTCTCAGCATAGTAGAAATTAAGAGCTCAAACCCACCTTTCTACTTCTGTTTCTTCTACATTCTGGTCAAACAGGAGGTCAAAACTCTAACTGATTCGCTAGGACCATGTACAATGTAAACCATGCACAGAGACAATGTGCATCTTCTTTTAAACACTTTGTTTTCTTGGGTGTCCTCTTTAGGTCCTTGAGCAGATTGGAGGTGAAGAAGCTAGCGTTGCTGCTCTCAAGCAAGCTATCAAAGACAAAGAAGCCCCGATGAAAGTTGCTCAAACAAGGCTGTATGATAGGTCTTTTAGGCCCAATGTAGAGCTCTGCAGAGATGAAGCACAATTCAGGTAAACACTGTCCATTCTATCCAGAAGTGATGTTAGACAGGTTTTGCACTTTATATTGGCAACACAGGGCCTGTTATTAGCTGTTATTAGTAGGCTTGCTTCTGATATAAGTCAGAAATTATTCAATTGACTGAAATCACTGTGAGGAAAATATCATTTTAACCTGATATATTGACAATCAGAAAATCTATAGACTCAACTCTGCCTTTTGTCTCCACACTTTTTTCTCCAAACTGTGTGGTTTCTTTTTGATTTCGATGATCCAAAACAATCTGACAGCATGTGGATCACTTGCAACCCTTTTGCTTTCAGTGGAAGTTCAGCACCAGGTGGACTGTGTGCAGAATGAATTATGCTTGAAGTGCTGAGAATGTAAATGGGCCGCACATATTCATAGTCTGAGACAAGTGCTCAGTGCTAGGAAGCATTAGGCTGGTGGCATTTGATTTTCAGTAATAATCCGTTTTAAAACTCGAGGTCAACAAATCCTTTCAAATTAAAGGTCTGAGTGTCACATTTGTCAGTTCTGATCTCATTATAAGCTTTGTAATTGATTCTCCTCCTTCACATTTTCCTACCCTTAGGAAAAGTGGGGAAGCAGCTTTTGCAGGCTTACATTATCCCTGTAGCAAAGGTGCCTACTATTCAAAGCCAATATGCTGTTTTTTATACAGTGAGGAAGATGTTACAGTTAATCCAAATGCCTTATACCACCTCAGGCACACTTATTTAAGGTCCTGATTCAGCAAACCATCCATGTGCACACTTTTCAGTATGTACATTGCCTTTAATGGGATTTAAGGACACATGCAAGTTCTTTGCTGAATGGGCATGTGTTTAATTGCCAAGCTTAGACTGTTTGTAGTTACTCAGTTTGCATAGTACATGGGGATCTTGTTTTCCCAGGAAGTAAATATGTGCCTTCTCTGCAGGCAGATTGCAGTAAAGCACCTAATTCTTACTGATTTTCTTTCAGTTGAAATGTTGTGCTGCTTTAAAAATGGTTTGCTGCTTTTTTATTAAATGGTGTGCTGCTGCTGCTTTAAAAACTTATGTGCTTTTAAAGACTGTTTTCTGATCTCCGGTGCAAGCGTCATCTTTATTACTTGAGTTTTTAACCACAGTGATAGGTTTCATAGCAAGTGATGTCTGAGTGCAAAAACAGGATTAACAAAATGCTGATGCAGTCAAGCTGGGTGACTTACCCAACAATTTCTGTCCTATAATTCTTAGTACAAGAGTCCTACAGAGTGGGAGAAAGCGAGGATGGATAGTTCCACTGTCCTTAGTGGTAAAAATCTTGTAAAATTCTATGTAAATCATGGGAGGCTTCTGTACAGAAGCTGTGAAAGTCAACTTTGCTTTTGGCCAAGTATGTAGGACCTCTCTGAGGTCCTTTCTTGTGGAGTATTATGATTCTGTTGAGTATTATGATAGCTGTTGATCTTTATTCCCATATTTCATATATCTCTCTGAACACCGACTGGCTTCTGCCCTCTTTTTATTATTTAATGTGATTCTCTTCAGGTTGATCAGTGAAACTGAAGAACTAATGGAGTACATTGAACCCCTGAAGGAAAAACTGCTGGAATCTGAACAGTCTCTGAGGAACCTGGAAGACACACGGATGAATTTAGAGAAAGAAATAGCTGTGAAAACAAACAGTATTTTTATTGATAGGCAAAAGTGCATGGCCCATCGCACACGCTACCCTGCTGTTTTTAAACTAGCAGGCTACCAGTAGTAATCTCTGTACTAACTATGGAAAGTCTGGAAGAAAAATGTACTCTAGAATGTTTCATATGAAATACATGGATATACACAGAAGTACTGTATTCACTGTTATTTTCCATTATTTGGGATAATATTTTTATTGATAGGCAAAAGTGCATGGCCCATCGCACACGCTACCCTGCTGTTTTTAAACTAGCAGGCTACCAGTAGTAATCTCTGTACTAACTATGGAAAGTCTGGAAGAAAAATGTACTCTAGAATGTTTCATATGAAATACATGGATATACACAGAAGTACTGTATTCACTGTTATTTTCCATTATTTGGGATAAAATGTCTAGAATCTTTCATATGAAATACATGGATAATATTATACACCGAAGTACTGTATTCATTGTTATTTTCCATTATTTGGGATAAAATGCATCAGTATGGTAGGCTTTGAGTCTTGCCTTTAGAAGTTCAGTCTGAGTACAGATGTTTATATTGAGTTTAATACAAGGCTTAAAGGTAATTAACTATACCTAGAATTTATCTATATCATACTGCACAGTATGTGATAGTTGGGGTTTTCACCCTAGTAAGTCAATATGTTGAGTGAATATTTATTGTAAATAATATTAATGTACACAGATGTTGATATAAAATTTATAGCTTTCTAGCATTTTCAGGCAGCCTGAAATGAGAGCAATAAAACTGCTCGCCTGACAGATGGTCACATGACCAGCAAGGAAACAGATGATAGACTTTTAAGCTGCTCAAACATTATTAGTTAAAAAAAAAAAAGCTTGCACAGGTTAGATGACATCTGACTATTGGCAAACCCACTCCCAGTCTGTGACACCTGCTTATGTAATCTGGAAATGAGTCCAGAGAGTTTTCACCTGCAAGTCAATAAATCTAGGGTTTTTTTAGGAAAAAAAACCAAACAAAAACTGAACTGGCTTGTGAATAGCAACTGTGACTTTCAACTTAAGCACTTGTATGTTGAATTGGGCTCTTGATCTGTTCCAAGCCTTCCCTGGAAGCAATGCATGTGTTTGAACTATCACCCATAATGGAGAGCACATCAGATTCACCCACTCCGGTAGAGCAATGGAACAAATGGAGCTGTTCATCCATTAGCTTAGGATAGGAGACGTGTCAAAAAAGAGGAAAAGATGACGTGGAACAGAATTCCATTATGGTTTCCTGTATTGCAGTTCTTTACTTTTAAAAAGCAGCTGATCAAAGAGATTAAAAAAATACCTCAAAAAGCAAAACACACACACACAAAAATCCCTAGCCAGCACACATTTCTGAATAGCCCTGCTCTGTTAACGGGACCAGGAGAGGCCATTAGCCTATCTGTTTTTCTCACAGACAGCTATTTGTATTATCTGAACTCAGGATGTGCAGAGCACTATTCAGCAATTGCCCTCCTGCTAAAAGCTACTCCCATTTCTTTGAAAACCAGCTGCATCAGTGAGGGCTTTTGACCCAAGCCTCTGTTGTACAGGCTTTGTGCTCAAGAGTTTTGGTTTTTTAATAGATTTCCTCCTTGTGATTATATTTTTATAGTCCAGATGTTGAATATTTATTAGAGAGAAACGGCATGTAGATTAAAAAAAAAGAATGTTTTTCCATGCACAGAACTTAAAACAGTTACTAAAGATTATTTTTGTGGACTGAAAACATTCTCCTTCATTCCGCCTTCCTTAAAATACCTTCAGCACCTTTCTTCTGGGCAGCTTATCCAGCCTGTTCTTCGTGCTCAAATCAAATGGGTGCATCACGCACCCTACATGCAGCTACATCGCCTCAAAGGTGTGTACAAAACGAACTTTAGCTGCACCAGAAGAATCAAATGCTTTAAAGGGTTGTTCCAGTTCTCAGAGCTGCGGTGTTAAAAGAGTTTTGGTCACTTAGCCCCAGACTCTGGACAGTGCTGCTTGGTTGGTCGCAAATGCATCTCTAGGTGTACACATAAAATACAGGGAAAAATAAGAGAATGAACCAGGCTTTAGGCTAACGTGAATATTCAGAAAGTACAGAAAGGAGCAACGTGTTCAAATTCCCCGTATCCACTAAAGACAAAAAAAGTGGGATCGAAGTGGAATTGGGGTGATGATTGTGGCAGATGGGACGAGGAGAACATGCAGTCCAGGACCCAAAGCTATTATTTTGATTCGAGAGTTTTGCATTAGAGAGAGGAAAAGTGCTGTCATCTTCTCTGAGACCGTGAGTACAAATAACCTTATGCCCCATATTGGGTTGTAAATGGAGCTTTCCCTAATTAAAGCCTATCAGTTTAATTTACCTTTGTGAACTAAATTAGTCTGCCCTTGCTTTAGGCCAATCAAGGAAAATGCTGCTCTGGTAAACCTAATACATTGGCAGGAGTGTAATCACTGCCCTATTCACATGGTAATAGATGAGTAGAGCCTTGTGAGGGTGAGAATCAGATGGAATAGTTTCAAGTTTCCGTAATTATTTTTTTCTCTAATTACTGATTTAAAAAATAATAAAGCCACTACATGTAAATATATTTTTATATAATTTTTTCATAATTCATCCTTAAGATGAGGATTTACCAGGAAACATTTCAGAAGATGCTTTAGCTGGCTCTCGTGCGAGCTGGGGTCACATATGAGCTATAGCTTCCCACTACCTTGAGCTCTACCTGCTAATCTGTATGAAAAGTGTGGATTTTTTTACTTCATTTGGATTTTTCTTGTTTATTGTCCTGAGAGATTTCTGGTTATGAAGACAAGGTTTAATTTCTGGAAAATCTGAGGGTTTTCTCATCTGCTTACAGGTAGGGGGAGGAATTAATGGTGTGATGATACCTTCATAATGCCTGGTAGAGGGACTTCAGGAGAACACAGGAATGAAGACCCATTAAAAACTTATTTGTTACTTAAGAGCAGATGACATTGTGCAAGGGGAGCCAAGAAGGTTACAGAGAAATGGGAGATAATATTTGTGTGCTATTTTTATCATGAATATTTTATTTTCTCTAAGACTGAAGCTCAGAACAACTGTGTAATCATTTCAGCCTTGTGCTATCTCACAGGTCACTAAAAAATTAGCACCAAGGTGGCAGACACCAGCACCGCGATGCCCAGGGGAGACTTTTCAGGAGTCTGTCTCTGCTTTTGGACCGCTGACACATAGTATAAACAATACCTGCTTAAAGTCCGGCTCTTTAGTTCCATCTACATGGTAAGTAGCCACCAGGACAGCCAGTAACACCAGCTGGGTCTTAAAGAAGAGATCTGAACATGGGCAGTTTTTTCTATTGCTCTTTAAGATTCTGTTTGAGGTAATTTGCAGCATAATTACAAAATAACCCACAGAGAAATAGAAATTATTTTTAAATCTTTTCCTGAGCAATTTTTCCAAGTAATTTCTGGGTAGTCTCTTAGTCCTGTTGGCCCCTCGAAGTAAATTGCATCCCAACATCCGTCTCAGCAGTAATAAACGTCACAGGAACAACTTTATGGCCATGCACAGTGCTCATTAGTGGCCTGGTTTATTCCTAGGATGTGTCTGGTAGCCGTGTCACACACTGGTCCACAGCAGCCTGAGAACAGGAGCAGAGAAAAACCTTTAAAGCAGACCCAAAAGTTCCTCGTACAAGGGTTGTTTGCAGGGCCATTTTAAGGTTGTGTGCAAGGATTGTTTCCATATATTCCATCCCCTTTTCCTCGTCCAAAGGGGCAGGATGGTTTTCATAGCACTGAGAAACATATCCCAGCTGAACATAAAATGAGAACTGGCTGAATAGCAAAAGGTCAGTGGGGCTGATATGTCCATGAACCTGAGCTGGACTTGCCTTTAATAACATCATTGGATATTAGGTAGTAACTAAGTAGACATATTAATCTTGAAAATTTCTTAAAGTTTGTTTGCAAAACAGCAACCAGCTATTTGTCATTTGTCTGCCTGTTCAGTGTTTATATATGTAGAGTTAACAGATAGAAAACATTTCAGGTGCCCAGGCAGACTTTGACCAAACCACATTGTGAGCAAACTGTACTTTGATCCATTGTTCAATTAGACCAACACTTAAGCCCACGATTAACCAGAGGGGTTTTGAAAGCCTACGAGGAAGGCTGCCTTCAACACACAGCCTTACAGTATCTGCTCGCTCCAGGCTCCCTTGTTACTAGAGGCTTTGCACTCTCCCCTCCAGACGGCCTGAGATATGTCCAGAAAACAGCCTGTGTCTGTTGCTCCATGGTCAGGGGAAGAGGAAACTGCGGAATAGCAAAGGTCAAAACACAGCTAGCCTGGAAGGGAGAAATATTTGCTACTGGAAAAAGAACTACTGACACTTTACTAATTATTATGAAATACTCCCAGTGTCTGTTAATTCCTCCTGGCTTTCTTGCAGGCACTGACAGGAGCTGGTAGTTATTTCTGATGCCTTATGGGCAGCTGGGGGTCCACAGCCAGCAGTGAAGAGCTCTGATTCAGACTTGAGGCTGTGGGAATCCATCACCTTCCTGGCTCAGCCTGCCCCGTGCCATCAACACAAAGCGGAGCAAGGCCAGCACCCCCCAGACAGAAAATGCGGGGTTTTGCAGACTGAAATCAGTGAAAGCCACTGTCCCTCCCAGCATGGGAAGCTTTCCTCTCCACAAGCCTTAACGATCCTTTCCCCTTCATCTTTTCAGTATTTCACACTTTTTCCACCAGCCTACATATGAGGAAACAGAGAGAGCCAGGAGATGGGTCACCAGACTGCAGGAAATGTCAGTGAGCCAGTCAGCTGTCATTCCCACAGCTCTCCCTCCTGCTCCTTGGTTTGGGATTATGTAGATAGGACATGCACAAGACTAACACATCTTACAGCATGCGAACGATTACATCAGCTCTGCTGGCATTCGCTCCAGCCACGTCGCACTCCCATGGACGTTCCCGGCTGAGAACATTATCTGCCCAGTAACTGTGGGGTGAGAGGGTACAGGACATGGGCTCTCCTGAGCCAAGATTCCTGACATTTTATGACACCAGCTTTTGCCCAAGGATAAATTCAAATCTGTAAAACGGAAGGAGGGATCATAAAGCCTTGTAACTCCCAGCTATATGAATCAGTCACAGGCTGCAATCATGAAAGAGCTCTCAGGTCTCCGTATACGTATTTCAAGAGCTGTAAACAAAACACCTTGTACCAGCAAAACAAACCCAGCCAGTTTCACAGCCACAGGACAGGCAGGAGGTGGATGGAGCAGAGAGCAGCCAAGAGCCGTAAAACTGTTGCCCGAAAGCTCTGTGGATCAAAGCCAGACCATCTCCAGAGGGCTGAAAGGCATCAAGGCACATGTTGAAAACCCCTGATCCACCAGTTGCTGCTGGGGAGAGGACAGATGGGCAGAGGGGTGAAGGCAGAGTTTGTGTTCAGTTTGGGATGAGGAGGTGGGGAACCACCGCTGTGATCCTTGGGCACCCAAGGGACTCTGGGCAGGACTTGGCCAACATGTCCTTCCCAGGTGGGACACTTGCAGACACGCACTACCTGGGAGGTGCAGAATTTCCCCCCCTGGATGGTGTGAGGCAAAACAGGGCTGTGAGGAGACGGGACTGCTGTCTCTTGGGCATCTCCCAGCCTTTCTTTCAAACCTCACCATTGCCCCTTGCACATCAGATGATTGAAGCTTACCTAGATGCTGGGCTTTCTCCTGCTGCAGGGTTAATGAACTTCACATCTTTCGAGTTTTCAGGACATTTTAAAGAAGTTTCCTCCGAGGCAGGGGCTTTTCTCCAGGAGGGACTATAGCCACTCCGCCCATTCGTGCTGCCAGGGTGAAGGGCTTAGAGGCACCCCAGGACAAAAGATAAGGTCCCTGACAATCATGGGGCTGTAATCAATTCTTACTTAGCTGTAGTGCACTGAGCTGCAGCTCTTCTCGCTGTGTAGACATTTTCCAACACCCGTTAGAAGTCACAGAGGAAACAGCACAATCAAGCTTTGAGCCAGCAGGACTCTTGCAGAGCTCAGAATTAGTCTTGTGTTGTGGCAACAGTGTCTAGACCATGAATTACCACCCAAGTTTTTCATTTCATGTCAGTTTAGGAGAAAAAAATGGAAAGGGGCACAACAGGATGGTGTTTTTTGTTTGTTTGTTTGGGGTTTTTTCCCTCAAATATCACACAGCTCAGTTGAACCGTGTTCACAGATTGATCAAAAATACAGGGTTTGTCCCAGGCATGGACTGGCAGAAGAAAGTGACAAAACCACTGAGATGAAACATAAGAGCTTTTCTGTATCTGGAAATGTTTGCAGTTTCTCCTCCCTTAACCAGCTCATTTCAGGAACCTATTAACTGGGTGATTCATTACTGGAGGGAATTAAATCAGCCAAACCTGAGTCAAGGCTCAGGGGGAGTGGGATGCAGGCAGCAAAAGGGAGAGGTTACAAATTTAATCCGTAGCTGCTCTTCTCAAAGGAGAATGCTGGTCAGAGACATCAGTGATACAGGAATATGGAAGGATCTGTTCATTTTGGGCTTTACCACACAGTGAAATTGCCTGCTGCAGCCTGAACCCACCAAAGCAGCTCCAAGTCCTTTTTCACCCACTTACATGCAACCAGGTGTCCTTGGTCACACGTGGGGCAGAGCTGGGGCAGGTGAAGCACTGAGCAGTGGTCCCTGAGCTGCCCTGAGTGCCCGGCGCCCTGGGGACAGCCCGGCCCGGGTGCTGGCACGTGCGATGCTGGCTGTGGGTGATGCACTGAGCTGCCTGTTGCAGCTTTTGGTGTGCAGGTGTGAAAGCATCCCCTGCGCTGAGAACTGCAGAGCAGGATTACACATCGAATAAATTGAAATCCACCAAAGTCCTTGGCTGTATTTCCATTTCATACACTTATCCCATGATGATGGAGTGCCTTGTTCAGATGTGGGCTCATGATTAAGGATTGCCTTCAGGCCTTGTAAATAGAAGATCATTTTTATGATTGCTACAGTGTATGAGCTCTTCATAGGAGAGGCTTTTAAAATCCGAATGGGTTCAAGCGTGCGAGAGATTAATGCAGGGCTGCATACATCTATCTCGGTCTGCAACTTCCAATTTATTTTTGCAAAGGCCAGTTTGGTTGTAAAACTGCTCTGTGTTTTCTGTGAAAGCCTGGGAGACGTTTGCCCATGCACAGTGGGCACTTGTCTGGAAACCTGGCAGTAGGTTACCCTTAAAAGCTGACTGAAGTCTATTGCCAAAAATGGGAGAGCTGGCAGGTTTGCTGTAGTGCTTACACAGCCACCAAACCCAGCAAACAGCCCTTTTACACTTTCAGCAGAGGGTTCCTCATTCGCAGGACAGCATCCTCGCACTGTTTCTGGCACAGGGAACGGTGCAGAGTTACAGGGAAGTTTGCAGAGCTGCAGAGGCTTCGCAGCAGATGATGGACTGGGGCACCGAGGCTGAGGATATTCTCAGAGCAACTTAACAAGAGCTTTCCAAAGAACAGGAGGGGCAATTTGGCCTTCCATGAGCGGCTCGGTGGTAGCTCCGCTCAGGAGCAGGCTGCTGGCAGCGTGCAGAGGGGTGAGTAACCTCACTCATCGCTCACACAGCACAAACATAAGCAGCCCAGCTTGTCCTCCCAGGATACTGGCCTCACCCAACCCCCCTGGCCAAAGAAATGTGCAAAGCTTCATGTAAAAACAAGCCAGAAGCTATAAAAACTTGTGTAAAGTCTCTACCAGCTTCTGAAGAAGAGGAGGGCAGAGCTTTGCCTGTGCAGCCCAGATCATGCTGAGAGATGGGAAACCTGGGCAAGCAAGTTCTTATCTGTAATTAATTTTAGATTATTGCTTCCTGCCTTGTGGGACTCATGGGTCTAAACCGGAAACTTCCCCAGGATCTGCGCTCCCTGACCTGAAACCTGTGCTTGGAAGGATCAAACCTCATGTCCTCCCACACCTCTGTCCTCCTCCTGGCTGTGACAATACTGTTTGGTCACCGTTGTTATCACATGGCCAGTTTCCTTTGCAGGCAAGAATGTTTTTTACAAGGTCTCTGCATCTCTGGAGCTGTTGATGCGAAACTGTATCCAGCTGTGTCCTTCAATAAAATTAAGAATTAAAGGTAAGCAAATCTGATGCTTTTCCCAGCCAAAACCTGTGACAGAGCAGGCAGGAACACAGCAAACGCAACTCAGATTGACTCTGCCAGTGCCATATCCCCATGTCCTGTGTGTGTCCTTCTGCTCCCTCTCCTCCACACCTTGGGCCAGCCTCAGCACCCACCAAACCTCTCCTGCCCGCATCACCATCACCTTAAGGCTGAATACCTCTAATATAAGTAAATTTACTGCATTATGTGGCCTTATCTGGAGTATCCTTACACATGGGCTTAGCTCTTACCATGCACTGCCCCAGAGAGATCACTGGGAGTTAAGTGCTTTCCTGGATCGTGAATATCCCATCCAGAGGGATGAACAGGAGGTACAGCCCAACCCTTCTAAAATCGTTTAAGATTTCTAACTACCTTCCTAATTGCTTGGTGCAAGTTTTTCCAGAGCTTAGTTCACACCTGGAACTTAGTTCCAACCTTGAACCAGGCTTGTGCACAGGCTGGGGGTGGGCCCAGACTAAGCCACCACCTGGGTTTGTCCCAAATGTCACCTCCTCCTGTTACCCTAACACTTACCCATGGCTCTACCGTGGTGCTGAAGAAAGGGAAACTTTTCAATGCATGCAAGAGAGCATCCTTCAGAAACACGAGCATCACGTCTCTGTGATTATCCACCCAGCCTCCTAATTCTCAGTTTGTGTCACAGCACAAGATGTGTGTATGCACTGAGAGGTAAATACATTCCATAGCTTCTCCCCTAAACCAACATTTGAATTAAAAGAATTAGGCCTCCCACCAATAAACAGCCCATGTTTAAATGCTATGCATCTGCTCCAAAATTCCAGCTAACTGTTTAATCAAAGCTCTTACAAATCCATTTTCCAGTGCTTGCTGCCAGCTCTGATTACTGTCATGTTCTCCTCGCTGCTCCTCGCACGCTGTGATGAACTAGGAGTCCTGTGGGAAACATCCGCTTTCAGCCCTATTTGCTGTCCTCTGGTGATCAGCCGGGTGCAAACCTCCCTGTGATGATGAGGGAAACAAGAGTAACGACAGGAGGACACTGGTGTGGGGTTATGTGATACAGCAAACAGACCACTCAGGCTAACGGTCTCATTAGGTGTCTCATGAAAAACACAATGCTGGGTGTAAGAATGTTTTTTTTTCTTATTACTATTTTTCTGAAAGGTATGAAAAATCAACCAGAAATGCTACAAGGATCATGTCTTGAATATTGTTGTCATTACTGTAGAATTGGAACCATGTCCTGAAGGTCAGGTGTAAGAAAAGGATGCTCTGCAGCCAAGAAATGGGCTGGCGAGCAGGGACTGCGTACAGGCTACAATTATTTTAGCTGACCTTGTCTGACCAGCAGATGTGAGAGCAGCTGAGGATCTTCCTTCCAGCTGTGGAGGAGGGAATAAGCTGAGGGTGAGCCACAAAAATCAAGGAGAAACCTGAAAACACCTCTACTGGGTTAAAGTCCTGCAGGGAACGTGCAGCCCTTGCAGGTCTTTCTGCTTGACTTGCACCTCTCGGACCTTCCCTGGGTGTGCAGCCCCACGTCAGGCTGGAGCTGCCCTCACACCGGCTGCAGAAATCCAGAGGGAGCCAGCTCTGGCATAAACGCTTTGCAAAATATATTTTTAACAAATGGTTAACTACTGCTGCTGAGCGAGACCCTGCCCTGGCCCTCAGCGGGGCTGCAGAGGATGGGGCACCCCATGGACCATCACCCTGATGCCTTTCCACGTGGGAAAATGTCATTTACGCTCTAAAAAAGCCATCACTGCCTAATAAGTATGAGACCTTAACCACGCTGTGGGAGGAAGATCTATTGAGGTGTTGGAGGCTAAAACCTTTTACTTCTGCCACACATTGTATTTAGTAGATCGAGACATTCAGTGCATTGAAAAGAGATTAAGGAAATCAATGAAAAGGGAAAACCAGCCCCAACCCATCTTTCCACAGAAAGCAGAGTGTCACGGTTCTGCTTCCATTGACATGTCAGTTGATGCTTTTAATTGTTCCCTTCTGACATTTCAATTATATGTTTTACGTAAATCATTGTCAGCTTTGGGATTGTCCAGAATAGGATCTTTGTAGTGACTGTCTTCAAATCCTCATACTGACTTACCAGCTACCTTTCCATCCCTGTTTTATCGTACTGGTTTTACCATAGGGGAGGGAGACTTCTGAGTGCTCACAGCCACCTTTTTCTTCCAGCTTCAAAACACTTGATTTGGCAGGAAAAATAAATATTTCTTTAAATCAAAATCGCTGCTAACACTTGCATAAACTGATGTGGTAAGTGCAAAAAGCTAAAAATCATCCTGCAAATGAAAGTGGGTTTTAGATAAACAGTATTTTTTCTTTGGCAAATGGCTTCAGGGGAAACAAAGAAAGATGAATCTGGAGTTTTGCCCTAAATTTGAACCAAATAATTCCTGTGGCTCTGAGAACTTTAAGCAGTATTACTATAAAATACATTCAACGCTTCCCTAAGTGTTTGACCCTGGCTCATTACCCTGCAGCTTAAAGGCTGACTCAAATGATCAATTCAGCTATTATTCTTCAGTGATGAATGCTCAGCTCCACTTTTACATGAAATAAAAGCTTTCTTAAACCAGGGAGAGTGGCAGCTCCCCTGGCTCTGAGCGAGGGCACCCTGCGCTGTCCCTGCCATCCTCCATCAGTAGCAGAGACATAGCCTTTTCCCTGTCACTTCGCCTTCCCATCAAACACCTTTTAACACACAGGTACCACAAGACATTGCTCTATATTGGTAGACTATGGAGGAAGGTTTTTGAGCATATTTCTGAGATTTCAGACCACCTGGGTCCGGTCTGGGACCTTTGGGCACTATCAGCCCCAGCTGACCCTTCTGTGCAGACAAGAGGTAAAAGAAAGATCCCAAAAATCTATCTCTTATTCCTATTCCTGTGCTGAGATTGGCCTAAAAATATTCCTCTGGGAGGAAGCCATCTGTGGCATGAGCCTGGTTTTTGGCTTGTTGCGGCCAGCATTTACCCCCAGCCCCAGAGAGAACCTCGGCTGTCTGTTGAGGACAGACCCTGAGCTTTGCTTTTCTGAGCTTTGCAGAGGGGCAGCTGGCAGGGCGAGCGGCAGTTTTCCTTGGGCTTTGATGGAGGACTGGAGCTTTGCACAGCAGCAGGGAGAGCCCAGCTTGACCAACACGCACGTTTCTGAGTTATTCATGAGCAAACTCTCAGTGTGCAGAGCCTTTCCCACTGCTTTCTAACCCGCTGTTCCAGAGGCAGCTGGAGATGTGCCAGAACCACTTAATAGCTATTCGGTTTAAAGCCAGAGCTGCCTCCTCAGCCTCTTCTTTTTAACTTCACTCATCTTTTATTACCAGGATCAGAGGCATCTCTCCACCTTCAGCCTGGCCAGCTTTTCCCGCAGGGCTGGGTGCAGTGAGGGGGGATGCACCCCATGGATTCTTCCCCACTCCCCAGCCCTGCATGGACCACAACTAGCACGAAGGAGGCTCTTTGCTCTGTTCACCCTCAAAGAAAGCTCTCTCGAAGCCTTCCTGGGCAAAACACCACATGTAAAGGACAAACCTCCAAGCTGCACAGTCAAACCCTGGTGATGTCTTGGCCCTGTGATCCCTCTGCCCATTCCCAAGGGATGCGGAAGGGCCACCACCATGTGCCCATCTCCTGCGGGTGCTCACGGTGTGCAGCATGTTCATCCTGCCCAGGGCCAAAACTGCTCCTGTATCAGCTTTCCTCAAATACACCGTCTCCTCAAATACAGCAACGGTGCAGGGCTGGGCCCACACTGGAGGGTATTTGGGGAAGGGGGGATTGCGTTCAGGTCTGATCAGCACCGTGTTTAGCAATGGCCAGCCACCGATGCGGTTGGGAACAGAGAGACCAGCACCCCTCAACGTCTCCTGTCGAAACAGCTCAGTTTTCTGCTTTAATCTCTGAATCACTGCACTGAAATCCACTCACCTACAGCGCTTGGGGGAAAAAAAATTGATGAAGGGGAAAGAAAAGCCCACAAGCTGTTTTCATGCAGGAAAAGGAAAATGATCTGTCAGAAAGATTATTTTTTACAGATTGTTTGTCTGGTTATGATGCTGAACGGGAGTTGCATTTTTCTCCCTGACAGCTCATCACGAACTGAGCTCTGAGCCAAGGAGCACTTAAGAGAAATGGAGCGACTGAGATGCCACTGTCCTGGTTTATCCGCTCTCGTTGCTTACAGTTCCAGTGCATGAAGAGGAATTAAATTAAAGAACAACACAAACAGACCTAAGATCTGCAACCTTGCAAGTCCAGCTATGTTTTTCCTTTCTGCACACTTTTAATACTTAAATAAAGGAGATAATTCACAGCTTGAAAAGACAACAGGACACAAAAACCCTTTTGTTTTTTTTTTTCAACAAGTATTTCCCAAACTTTCACGGATAGGACAGGGAAAACTTTGCCTGAGAACTTGCCCATGGTTTCAATCAGCAAATTATTGGTCCTGCCCATGCTTCTAGCCATCAGGGCGTGAAAGGTGGGGCCACGAAGTGGGAAACTACTGCCTTTAATTAATAATAAGTAAAGGAAGATGGAAAAACAGTCTGGGGAAAAAAAAAAGTGACATCAAAACACATTTGTCATCCTCTGCTGATAGGAAATTCTGGTTTTCATGTTTGCCTTAGAGAAATGAAAATTGGGGAGGGGGGAGTATTGTTTTACAAGTCAAGCAAAATATATTGTGTGACCTGCTCTGAAATGGTTTGTTGACTGATCCTGACCCTTTTTGACCCCCCTTCACTTAAAAAATAGTACTCCGTAGTTTTGAAAATGGAAGTAATTCCTCTTGAAAAGAAACAGAATGAAGTGTCCCGACTTCTTTCAATTTTTCTCTGCAATCACTCACTCACAGATAACTCTGGCTGCCAGGGGAACTGCAGCTTTGTTTAATTTAGCAGAAAGTATTAAACTTCCCCATCTCGGCCCCCCAGAATATAATTTTGTTCAAGAAACAAGAAGATTTTCTTATCAGTGGTTAAAAAGAAAGGCTCCTGGGCATATTAGCAGAGGAATAGCATGGGGGATGCACCAGGTTGTTTTCCCTCTGGCTTTTCTATGTCTGGCAGCAGCCCTGGAATGGATCAGATTATGTCAGTCACTGGACTTTGATGGGAATTGGTTTGAGCACATCCTCCAGTGCTGGATTGGGCCCTCAGGGCTTGGGTTTGGGCTTTCAGAGGCATTTAGTAGCAGTGGAGTGATTATGGGTGAAGATGAGAGCAGGGAGATGCGTCCCCACCACCCAGTTGCTGACCTCGGATCCCACTGTCACACCCTGGGAAGAACCAGTAGCAGCAGAAGGGCTTTGCCCCCTCCCCAGAGACCACATCCCGGACTGAAAATGAGATCTGGCTTTGAGCACTCAAAAATGATGATTTATGTAGATGTGGTGCTTTTATTAAAAAAAAAAAAAGGCAAAAAAGTAGGCTTGCAAACATCACTGAGTGGCCTAATGGTATGTAATTTGCCAGAGTTTTCAACGCTGTGTTACAATGCCTATCTTAATTGTGATAAATTACTTCTAAATGAATGGGTGTCAAATAAATTGCTTGAAATAGCGCAGCATTACCACTTCCAAAATCCCTTTTAATCATGGAGGTTTTTTCTCAAGTTTTGGATCTTACCACATTTTCTGACTACAAACTCCCCCGTCGGAGTTTCTTTCCTCTTCCCTTCCTGTGCACGCACAAGCAGCTGCTGAGCACAGGGTTTCTCTGAAGGCTTTTCTTAGGAGCATTCCTACCTCTGGCATCAAACCCTGGAGCCACATGGCTGGAGAGCAGGAGCCAGGTAAAGCAGCCGGTGGCTTCTGTGCAGTGACCCAACATGATCCAGCTCTGGGGCCCACAACATCAGAAGGACACGGAGCTGTTGGAGCGAGTCCAGAGGAGGCCACGGGGATGCTCTGAGGGCTGGAGCCCCTCTGCCATGGGGACAGGCTGGGACAGTTGGGGGGATCAGTCTGGGGAAGGGAAGTTCCGGGGAGACCTTAGAGCCCCTTCCAGTGCCTGAGGGTGCTATAAGAAAGCTGGGGGGGACTTTTTCCAAGGGCAGGGAGTGACAGCACAAGGGGTAATGGGTTTAAACAGGAAGAGGGAGATGGAGATGGGACATCAGGAGGGAATTCTTCCCGCAGAGGGTGGGGAGGCACTGGGACAGGTTGCCCAGAGAAGCTGTGGATGCCCCATCCCTGGAAATGTCCAAGGCCAGGCTGAATGAGCCTTTGAGCAACCTCTAGTGGAAGGTGTTCCTGCCCATGGCAGGGGGGTGTTGGAAGCAGATGATCTTTAAGGTCCCTTCCAACCCAAACCGTTTTATGATTCTTTGTTTTTATGGTCATTGCTTAAAACAGCTCCTCAAAATCCCCCAAGCTGGGAAGCCGACTGCAACCCGGTTTCTCATCCCTCAGAAATGAACTTTTATCTGCTTTGCCCTTTCCCCAGGAAGTTCTGGGAAGGTGAGACTAACATGAGCTGGGCCTGTGCTGTGCCAGGCTGGGACAGCAGCTCCCAAGGAGCTCAGCACCTGCAGGGGCGGCAGCAGGTGACATGGCAATGGGTAATTTGTCACCGTGCCTATTCCTGCTAACGGGAGGGCTCCGTTTTCCCCAGCGGTGCCATGCTGTAGGACTGGCAGGTTGAAGATGCCAAGCTGTGCACAGCTGGAAAGGAAAAATCTGTGGACTCTGGATCTGGCATATCTGCTGGAGTAAGGATTATAAAACCCTCTTTTGCAGGATTCCTCTGCCTTTTTTAGCATTTCAGTTGAAGATCATTCCCTCTGTCACTAAAAACTGGTCTTCCCTTGCCGTTTTGTGGCATTTTGAGCTGAAACAGAGCACATCACCAGCCAAGACATCAAAGCAATCACACATCTGTTATCAGCAAACCTTGAGCATGGCGTGGCAGCACAACAAAAGCATTTCCCAGGGGCTCTTTGGCAGCAAAGCATGTCCAAGTCAATCATGATATTTGATGTGCTTCGGGCCACCAGCCTGGACACCTCTTGCAGGCGGCAGTGCCAGAGACTGATGGGTCAAATCCTGTCTTGCTGAACCTGGCCATGGCTGAATGGCAGCATCCTCTTGCAAACAAAATAAATAGCCAGATCCAACAGACACCATTGGTAATGAGACTTTCTGCACTGAGATACACTAAATGTGCACAGCAGGCCACAGCAGTACTTGCTGCTTCAAGAGAGCCATGTTCAGAGTAGCCAGAGTATCAGAGTCTATGCTTTAGACTAGACATCAGGAAGCATTTCTTTACCAGAGGCTGGGGAAAACCCTGCCGAGGCGTTCCCGGGGGGGGGGCCCTGTCAACGTTTAACAGGACTTGGATAATGCCCTTAATGCCGGGCTGTAACTTTTGGTCAGCCCTGAAGTGGTCAGGCAATTGGACGGGGCGGGATGTGTAGGGCCCTTCCAGCTGAAATTATTCCAGTCTGTTCTATTCTATTCTATTCTATTCTATTCTATTCTATTCTATTCTATTCTATTCTATTCTATTCTATTCTATTCTATTCTGTTCTGTTCTGTTCTGTTCTGTTCTGTTCTTTTCACTGAACTAGAGACTTTCCAACTGTGGTTTATGAAATGATTCAGAAGTCAAATCTCACACAGGCTCGCAGGCTGTGCCAGTAGCTCTTTAGCCCCTTCAGGGCCATGAAGTCACAGCTTGTGACAGTGATTGCAGTGACTTTCTCCTGCGGAAGTTTCTCCCAGCCCCCAGCTGTCGGTTAGCAAGCTCATGGCTGGGGCTCCGCAGCTTTCAGCCCTCGCCATCGTGCAACTGCGAAAACCCGCAGGGCTGCTGCAGTGGGCACAGCCTGACTGATTTTACTGCATGCGACCTGCCGTTTTCCTCATTAAATTATAAAACCTAAACCCAAAGAGCATATCCCTAACTATTCTGTCTTCTGGAATGCTGTAATGTGCTGACATTTCTGAAAGTCCGTTGGCAGGGAGCGCTTAACTCCCCAGCAGAGAAGATGCTCATAACAAAACCGCAATGATGGGAGGAAGCCTGAGAAGCGTCGCAGGGTTGGTGTGTGACCCGAAGGGAGGTGTTCACCCCCTTCGGCTTTTCTCACCGAACCATTTTCATTCTTTCCCTATTGTAGGTGACAGTTGTTTTCCCAGCTGTCCACCCAGGGAGCTGTGGTGTCAAACCCTCTGATTGAATTAGTGCAGGTAATTTATATGGAGGTAAAATGGAATGAAAAGTAAAGTAACCAGAAATGAGATTATTTTTCAGAGTACATTTAACTTACTGTGACATTAGAGAGCATGAACCTTTAACAGTAATAAGCAAGGCCCATTTGTCAGAGAGTTTAAATATTTAATTCCCAGGAAGACAGATACAATTTTTCAGATTATAATAATTATTTTAGACTTGATCAGCACGAGAGAGAAGCTTTGAGCTGGCATAATAAAAAAATCAAACAGGAAAAGTAATGACAAATTGGCCATGTGCTGGAAAACCCTGCACAACTGTAGGGGTGAATGGCTTTGGGATGGGGGTTAAGGGACCAGGGCTCCCCTCCTCATTCTGCTAATGACCAGTTTTGGAGCCACAGGCAAATCTTGCCATCTGGTTTCTTTCCCCTCCTGCTTTCCTTTCATTTAGAACACGAACTGTTTGCAGCAAAGGCTGCAACTACAGCAGGAACCCTTTCCCATATATCAGAGTGGTGCTTGAGCTCTTCAGACCAGAGGCTCTGGACCTGCATTTTTGGTGAGTAATTGCCAGGAGTTTGAGCAATGACACTTCAAACTACAAGAAACTGCCACATTGTTGACGAAGAGTCAAGAGCATCCTGAGGACAGGCCCTGGGGTGACAGCGGCGTTGTCCTCCAAGGCTTGAGATGGAGCTGGGAAGCTGCCAGCCAGCATCCTGGTGTTAGCTGCCTGTGCAAGCTCGGGAGATTTAGTAGGATCAGCGACCTGCCTATGCTGGCAGACAGGGCAGGCAGGAGTGGAGAAGCATTGGGCAGGAGAAGCCCTGTCAGGTGGCGAGGGCAGGACTTGCAGGCTGCTTCGCTGGAGATGGGAACCACTGGAATATGCCCTGGAGAACGGCTCCCACACAGTGGGCAAGCCCCCATCCAAGCCTAAAACACACCATCCCAAAGATGGGAAAAAAAATGGGATTTAATTCCAGCGTGGCAGCCAGGGGAATGAATTTTCACATCATGTATGTGCCTTTCCCTTGCACAAGGTCAGTATTAGCCAGGAGATCAGAGCTCATGGCTGGTGTCCAGGCCAAGGTGGAGGCTGGAGGAACAACAGGCACCACCACAGCTCTTGGGACTCATTTGGTTTCCTCTAATTTTTAGCCAGAACCAGCAGACCTGTGCTTTGGTACAAGCTCTTCCCCTTAGCCAGACCATCCAAAACAAGCTCTCCTATGCTTCTTCAAGGGAGATTTATATAGATAATATTATTTGGGAGTAATTAGGAATAGGTATTTATTTTGAATAAATTATCTATTTGCAATTATTCTCCCAAAGGACTGGGATGGCAGAATCAGTACTGCGGACTGATGTTGCCCCAGGAAAATATTTTTCCCAACCCCTCAGATTTGCAAGAGGATTTGAAACACTGGCATTGTTACCGCCCTGGCCCTGACAGCCCTTCCAGGCAATAGAAATTATTATGACCTGCTTACTTACTTCTTAGGACCATCTCTTACATGTACCAAACAGGACTCTTGCAGCAATAGGAAAGCAGCTGTAGCCTTTTTCCTTGTCAGGCAGCTAGAATTAACTCTGCTGCAGCAGCAAGAACAGCAATCTGAATATGTATATAACATAATCCATGCCATCAGATAAATGATTAGAGCAAAGGCCATTATGTTTTTCACTTTCTAAAATGTAAATAAAAACCATTTATCAAGAAGATAATTTTTATGTTTTATTAATTGCCACCTCTTGATTGTTTTACTTCTAATTTCTTTCTCAAATAGTCCATAGAAGTATTCTTTGCTGCATTGAGGGTTTTTTTGTGGTTTCTTTGTGAATATTTCCAGGCAGCTGCTGAAAAACAACTACACTGAATAGAGTGAGCAAAAGGGTCAGTCTAATATAAGGAACAATAGAGCAGAAAATCAAAAGCAATCAGAAATCCAGGGAAATTTTAGTCCATGTGCGGTAATGGGGGTTTCTGATAAAATGTCAAACTCTTTTCAGAGCTAATATTGGGAATTCAGACAAAAAAGCTTCGTAAATTCAACAGAAATGAGCAGGAGTTTTGTATTTGGGAGGTAGGGATGTAACTGAAACGCCAACTATTTTGTTGAGAAGCATCAGTAACCCTTGTGAACAACAGGATCCCCTCAGATACAGCCGATAGTACTCCCTGGCAGCAGACACAGAAGCACAGTGCTGAGATATGTGGGAAACACCTGAGAAGTGTCCTCAGCAGGGATCATGAAGCAGAAACAGGGATGGAAAAAACCATGAGCTTTTTTTCCTGGTGCATAAATCCAGCATCTTCCATTCCTCTCTGGGAGTGGACATCATGAGCAGTCAGATTGGGAATGGGCTGTCCAGGAACCCTGGGGAGAGTTCCTGGCACCCGACTGTAGGACTACAGCCTATGTGGTCTCAGTATCAGCCTCCTGCAACCAGCCAGAAACTGTAAGGAAGACGGAAAATCAGTTTCTTTGATTTTTCTAGTGTTGGGGACAACTGGTGAATTTTGGATGCTGGTGGAGCAAAAGAAAATACTACTGTCATTTCCCAGAAATGGGGTTTGCCCTCATATTTTCTTTTTTTCAGAGCAGAAGAAGGTTCTTTGTCCATTTTCCTCCCTTTTACCCCACTTTTCAAGGTTTCTGGATATTTAGCTAGGCAGAAAGTACAACAACAGACCAGGTTTGGAAAAATAATCTTGATCCAGAAACGTCTTGGGTGAAGTCTGAAGCTCTCAGGTGACATCTCTGCCACCCAGCCCAGCGACACTCTATCTTTTGTCAGCTGACATCCCTATGATTATTGGTGCTGCACATCTCCAGCCCCATCTCTCCTCTGTGCACCAACTATCCGTTACAACGGTACTGCTCAGCTATTCACATCCAATTTGATTTATTACCCTCTAAAGTCAAGGGGAAGACCTGCCTTTGATTTCAGCGATTTTAGGATAAGCTCCTAATTTCACATGTTGTCTGAGAAGCAGATAAAATTGATTTGAGAAAGGCTTTTTTCCTTGGAAAATTAATCTTCTTTAAACTATTTCAGGGCTCAGAATTATTTCTAAAATGTCCCATAATAGAAAGATCTGGTATTTTTGAAATACATAGATTTTACAGGAATCAAATTCTTCAGCCTGGCTTTTTATCCTCTTTATTGCCCTGTGAACTCCTCCATCATAAACAGCAGCACTTACAAATACAGAAATAAGTCACTGTCAGCGAGCTCAGAGGAGCTGAAAGATTTGCTGTATTCATACAACCAGTGCTTAGCATCGCCTGAATATCGCTGTACCTTCCCCGTGTTTATCTGATTCAATTACAAGGTGCACTGAGGAACTGAAAATACATTCCAAACACATTCTTGCGAGAGTGCCAAAACACGACAGCTCCTGCTAAATACAGAAATAAGTCACTGTCAGCGAGCTCAGAGGAGCTGAAAGATTTGCTGTATTCATACAACCAGTGCTTAGCATCGCCTGAATATCGCTGTACCTTCCCCGTGTTTATCTGATTCAATTACAAGGTGCACTGAGGAACTGAAAATACATTCCAAACACATTCTTGCGAGAGTGCCAAAACACGACAGCTCCTGCTGACAGCCCCAGTTATCCTGACTGGGATATGGGTGGCTCCACTGCGGTGGGATGAATCCCACATCTGCCAGGTATCCTGAGGTACTTGATTAGATTTATTTAATACTTAAACACAATCCTTACTGCAGAATTGATTTTGCCAACATAGATTGCACGATAGGATTCAAAATCTGTGTCCACAAATATCCCCTATTGACAAGTTCCCAGCTTAAAAAATGTGACTCACCTGTCAAAGCAGCCAGAAAGGTGCCTGGGAAAGGAGGGCCATTGGGTCTTTTTTTTTTTCCCAAACTGAATTAATTTCCATTGTGAAATAGAAGTAATTTTCTAGGGAAACAAAAATAAAATTGAAATCAATACAGCTGTCAGCTAAGGCAAAATTAGAAAGTTCATTGATTCCAGTTCACAAAAAAATTGAGATTTTTCCATCCTCTCTCAAGTTCAGGGTGGAAAACCACTTGGAAATCCTAAAAGCTCCTTGGGGAAATAGGAAATCTGCTTGCTGTTCTGCTCTGCCTGAGGTACAAGCTTTACACTGTGATTGAGGTTTGTATGGTGAGGGTGACAGTGCAGTGTGAAACAGGCTACACAGAGCAGGTTTAGATTTACTAGAGGTGTGAACGCTGAAACTGCGTCGCTTTCCCATGTTTTTTACTCATTGTGACTCGGGGTTATGGGTACGGACCATGGTTGATGCAGTATAGAATGCTACTGCCTCGCCACTGCCCCACTGCTCTGCCTCCACAGGGAAAGATTGCCCTCGTCCGTGTAAAGCCCATGTTTTTCACTTTTTCTTCCTGAAAATATTGGTGAAACTTTTTTCCCCTCCACCCTTCATTGTTTGTTTAATTTACTTTTTCTTTAATGTATCTATTTGATTGCATCCATTCAGGAAACAGAAGTAGTATCATATGATAGGTATATTAATGGGCGGCTGGAATTCATTAGGCGAACGGGAATACACTGAGCAAACACGTTTGTGAACGGCCCAGAGACTGAAGCATGTTTGCAGAAAAGACCTATTGAACAGCTACGAACAAACAAATTAGTAAAAATCTAAAACCAGACCTTGCATTTTGATGGAAAGAAAAGCTGTAATCCCATCAATAAGCCATTAACCACAACGATGTGCAATCACTGGGTCTAGTTATCTCTCCCTCTGCAGATGGGAGGTGGATGTTTTACCCAAACGGAGCTGGATGCCTTGGCCGCCACTGAGCTCCTTCTGCTGGGACCCTTTCCCCAAGTCCTGGCATTGCTCTGCGGAGATGCAAGACACCCCATGTCAAGATGTCCTCTTCTGACCCTCCCAGGAGGGACTTCATGCATTTCTTATCATTTTGAAATGAATAGTTTCCTTTTATGCACCTTTATTTATCCCTGGAAACACTCAAGATCAGGTTGGACAGGGCTTTGAGCAACCTGATCTGGTTGAAGACGTCCCTGCCCATGGCGGGGGGGTTGGACTAGGTGATCTTCAAAAGTCCTTTCCAACCCAAACCCCATGACAATTCTATTATACTATCATTTTATGACATTTGAAATTCAAATAGAGCATTGCATTTGAATCACAACATTTCTTTATATTTAATTCCTTTCCTCTTCAAAATAAGAAGGAAAATGGGGTGGAATTTCCCATGTGGGGGGAATCCAGCTCCTGGCCAAGCCCAACAGTGTGCAGGCACATACTGTGCTACTGTCAGAGGCTTTGACACTCTCATAACAAGAGCTGTATGAATCCCTGAAGATGACTGTTTTGAGAAAAGAGTCAAGATACCTGCTGATGTGAATCCAGCCGTAGTAACAGAGATTTTTTTCTGTTAATAACATGACCCAAAATGGCACAAGTCTCGACTCAGTATCCTGTGCAACACGGCTATAATAAAATCCTGTCCTGGCCCCAGTGAAAGACTGGCTGCTCTAATGAGGTGAGGTTCTGTATTCTCTAGGGCAACAGAGAAATTACATTTAATTGCAAGAAGAGAGCATCTCTGCTCATTGAATACAGTGCCTCACAGATGAGAATGCTTCCCTTTGCTCATGGCTGCACTGAATACAGAGCAGAGCAGCCCTGGCTGTTATCACACGACGGAGGAGAGAAATGCTCACTCATCCTAAGGCAGAGGTGCGGGTTGCATGCCTTATCGGCACATGAAAGCTTGCAGAGAGATCAGCGCGAGGAAGGGTGCAAATCTCTTTGCAGGAAACCCAGTGATGCTCATGGACTGAGACTAAAATTTATGAGATATGCTTTATAATGACTTCTGGGTTTTATCCTTTTGTTAGCGGTTTTCTGAGACGCAGCTCTGAAATGTCACTGAGACTCTTCAGGACATAGAGCAGTGCATGATGCTCAATTTGCAGCACCTGGAGGCAACTGGCTCTGTGCTCTAATAGGTCCATCACTACCTGTAACATAGGGGAAGGTGGATTCATCCCAGCCCTGCCAGAAGACCGTGTCCACCCAGGCACATGCCGCATCTGCACTCTTTGCTCTGACTCTTTACCCTGAATAAACACACCTCCAGTCCAAGGGAGCCTGGTGCCGGGGGTGCCCCCGGGCCTCACCCCAGCGTATTAGTAATACATCCTCAGTGTCCATTCATTGGTGTTGTGTGGGGGGTATTTCTGGCTGGGAGTATTAATCTGATGAATTGCAGCATGTCGGTGTTGTGGAAATGTAAGTAAATGGAACTGACAGCAGCTTTGCTCTCAGTGAGGCAATGAGACCACCTTAATTAGAGGTAATTGTTGCTTTCCAACACATTAAATTGTACTGCCAAATGTTTCAGGTTAGTCCATGGGTGAGTTGCACTGGCTGTCCCCCCCACTTCTCCCCAAAATGTTAGATGACATTTGGTTTTTTACCTGCACAAGATGTAGAAATGGCTACTTATAGAAAGCAGCACAGACAGGACACCTCAAGGTCCAAACCAGGGAGCAGCTCATAAGGAGCCCATTGTATGTGGCAAATGGCCCCTGTTCACACAGAGCTGGGCTGCAGCATCGCTGGGGCCAGCATGCGTGGGAGGAAAGCTGGGCCCTGCCAGCCGGTGAGGAGAGAGCTTGGGGCAGGATGGGGAAGGAGAAAGCCGTGATGCTTCTTCAGGCATTTGTGCAAGTGGGCTGCAACAGCACAGTTCCACCATCTGCCTCCTAAAAACACCACAAGATGAAGTTTTGGGTTCACACTCGTCAGTGGTTTGACACTCAGTCTAGGTGGATCTCACAGCGGTAGAGGTTAACCCTGCAAGTATTGAGCTCTGCTCCGTGAGCTGGGTGGGAGATGAGGAGATGCACTGCACAGGATCATTCGCACCCTGTCCCAGGGGACAGCCACCTGGCAGCACCACTCAGGGCTGGGAATCTATTTGGATTTTAATCCACAATGAGCACTCAAGCCTTGGCATCTCTTTGGGGCTATTACTCAGCGGGAGGTCTCTGGGATCCTGCCCAGCAAATGAAGGCAGCACTGGAGTGGGGGAGATACTGCTTTACAGCCTGGATCTTCTGTACATTCATGGTAAATGTCTGCTTTTCACAGAGCATTTGGACTCTCACTGAAATACTTCAATGCCAATAACCTTAAAACCCTTTTTTTCCACCAGAAACATGGAGATTTCCTAGGGTTCTCGTTCTGTGCAGTGCAGAACAGGAAAGTTGAATCACTCCCTCTCTCTTCACCAAGAATTCCCATGAAGAAGCTCAAGACACCCCACTGCCAGACACCCCTAGACACTTTCTACCCACAGCCCATTTCCAGCTAGCTTTGTCTAACACCTGCAATGCCTTAGAGTGGGACCTGAATATGCAAAGCCATAGGTGATCAAAACACTTCTATTTATAGGACAGCATCTTTTCCAGGCATGCAGGCAATGTAATTTAAGACCAGACAAACAGCTGTCTGTTGTCAATTTGTTGGCAATTGCTGTTTATGGTTGGGCAGATCTGCTCTGGTTCAGTCTGTGTCCCATGTTATTCTCCTGGCGTTCTCCTCTTTGAGCTTCTGTATCAGTGCTGGCCACCCTGAGACAGGAACCCAGCCTAACGACGAGCATCACTGAGACCATTCGTAGGCTTTGCTTCCTGGCCACGTGAATGGACAGCTTTATCTTCAGCCTGTGCATGTGATCCGTGGCCAACGGTGAAATGCCAGCGCAAAGGGACGTGATTTTTGTTTAGCAAAGGAAGAGGTAGGCTCAGCACAGAAGCATCTTGCTGTAATTGCTCATTTGATCCCTGGTTGTTGTGCAAGAATAGGATTTTAAAATACACAGGCAGCCCATAGGAGGGCTTTGGCTGCAAGAATATTAACAAGTATTGCCAGCAGCTTTGCTTTTATGCTATTGCTAAGGAGAAAACAAGATCAACCCCAGCTGTCACAGTGACCCTATTTGAATCAGCCTGGATGTCATTCACCTGAGAGGTCCTGAATGGAGAACACTGCCCCTCCCAGAAACATTTCACAGGGCTCGATTCCCATCAAAGGCCAATTTCTCCATGTCAAGATGCCAAATAAAACTCTTTGCTCTGTTTCTTATCAGTTCTCCAGCTGTTAATGGCCTCTCAGAGGCCCGTGGGAGTGGAAAATCTCCAGATCAGTGCCCTTCTCTGCCAAAATCTCAGCTGATTTTGCAGGTTCATTAGGCATCTCTGTAGCAGTTGCCTGCCGTGTGAGAGGGTTCCTGGTGCTCTCTGTCTCCTCTTACCTCGGGCTACTCTGAAATCGCTGCTACTGTGCCTGGAAGTTCTTGTACTACAACCTCTTTTAGAAGTACAGCGCTGAAGTGCATTTGATGATGGATGGGAGCTTCGCCGGCCAGGCTGGGAAGGGCACTGGGAATGCCGCTGTCACGGAGTTGATGCATTGCCTGCCTGCCTTATAAAGGTGTCCCCGTTAGAGCTGCTACAGAGCGACAGAAGTGGCAGGTAGCCCTTGAACCATTGCCGCTCCACCGACAACCTCCGAGGCTGTGGCGGGGAGGCGCAGGGAGATCCTGAGATTTATTCCCAGGTCTGCTGCTGTCGTGCTGCGCAGACGGAGAGAAATCATTTAACCTTTCTGTGCCTTCGCTCCCCTGTCATAAAACAATTACCCTTAAAGTGATGCTGTAGGAGCGGTCTCAGGTGTCGTGATGGGGCCAAGAAAAAGTGCGCGTGGATGCTAAAAATACTCGTGGTATATGTCAATGTCAAGCACTCCCGCAGATCAATGTTACACGCTGCCCTTCCTCCTCTTTTTCTCCAGATGCAAGAAGAAAGATGCTGCTTTTGGCCACTGCTAGCTGTGGGTACAGGGCTGAGATCCTCTGCCTGGCAGAATAACAATCGGAGCGGTTGTTCCTGGTGCTGGGTTCACCCGAGCAGACGACTCCGGCTGAACGGTCAGAGGACTCTTCCATCCAGGTCTTAACACTTGACAGTGTTGCATCTGCTTAAAAATGAGACCTAAATTAATATAAAGAAAAAAAGGATTCCCAAAATCATACCGGATCTGCTGAAATTGCCACCCTCCACTGCCAGGGGCACGTGGATTCATGTCTGATGTGTCACAGCTCAGGGAAGGACGAGGCAGTGGAGCTGCATGAGCTGTGAGTGCTCATACCTCGGCAGGTAAGAAAGACTGGAAGCAGTAAAGTAAATGCCAGGGAGAGAGTTCCCAGTCTGTGTATTGTGTTCTGCATTTCATGTGAGACGGGAGCATGCACATCTCTCGGCCTTGTCTCTGAGCACAGCTCGTGCAGGGGACGTCTCACGCTCTGCCCAGCCTGTCCTGAGCTTTCTGTGCCCATCTCTGCTCCTGACTATCTGTTTATAAAGCACATTCTGTAATTTTTTATTTAATTATCAAACGGTCTTCTCTCTGATGCCCACACACAGATGAGTGATTTTTGCTCCCACTTTTCAATCACAGGTCCTTGCTCTTGGAAAACTCCCTGGATGGGTATTCTTTAAATGTTAAAAGCAAAAATCTATGACTTCATAAAGCTGCCTCAATTTAAGAAATGAAGAATAATTCTCAGAGGAAGGGAGGGGACAAATTTAGATTGTCGATAGTTCAGCCAACTCTTCCACATTGCTTCTGCAACTGCCATCAGGGAATCAAAACTCACCAATAGCTTCAGCCCTGCCTGCCACGGCGCAGGAAATAAGTGTGAAGCTGGAGCAGGGATAGCAGGGAGTGTTTAATAGGAGATTGCAGGAGCCGTGAGCTGACCCAGGGCAGGGATGCTGCCAGGGCTCAGCATCCTGAGCTGCCCCGGCTCAGCCAGGGGAGCGGAGGGCAGGGAGAGCGGGGCTGGAGTGCGAAACCCTCTGGGCCCTGAGCTCCTTTGTGCGAGGACGACCCGAAATGTCAGCGTATTGATTGCGCTGGGGTGACCGACCCATGTCAGTGAGCTGCCAGAATTGGGGGGGTTGAGCTGAGCCGGCCAGGCACCATGTCTGCAGACAAAAGGGCTTGTCTGGACCCATCCCACTTAGCTCCTGGGTAAAAAATTATTGCAAGCTCTTTGCAGTTTCCTTTTCCAACAGAAAAGTCTTAGGCAAAAGGTGGGTTTCAGACTGACATTTTAATGAGTGAAAGAGCGTGTCAGAGGTTCAGACCTAGAACATGCTGAAACAGTTCCTGGGGATGTAGGCATGGGGACATGGGGAAAGACAGGACCAAGGGGAGGGGGACCGAGGTGTTTCACAGCCCAGTGATTCAACCAGCAAATACCATTTTACAGCTGAAAACTAGAGATTAAAAAAAAAGAATCTTGGAAGAAAACCACCCTCCATCATTTTTACTCTGTTGTCCACAGCCTGTCTCGCTCTCATGAGTTTTAACTTTTTAAAGATTATTCTGAGAACATGCATGCATCTCTCTGTGGCAAATAGCAATTATTATGTGCTACGGGGTTCTACCCATCATTACTTCTGTATAAGCAGGCATGGTAAAGCTATTTCATTCAGCCTAGCAAATTAAATGAGCCCAGTTGCTGGAATGCAGAGCAGTAGCGTGATGAATGACATACCAGGTGAACCCTACCAAGGGATTAAAGAAAACTTCCAAGTCATTTACAAAAAGGTAGAGCACCATCTATTTGCTTGGCACCATATAATTACAAGTAATCTAAAAAACTGGAAAAGAAATGAAAGTGAAAAATCAAAACTCTCTTTTGTCCTGGAAACAAAACAACAAAGAGAAATATTTTCCTTCTCAGCTCATTTTGGTTTCTGTACAAATACAGTCAGTGTGATAAACCTATCTGAACACTGACTGCTGGTGCTCTGCCAAGGACTTCTTCCTGGGTTTAGCTATTTTGATTTGGGTCTGTCACTGGGTTGGAATTTTAAATAGCACGTCTCTGAACTGCACACTTAATCTGCTCATCCAGTTTCCACAATTGCATATGAAATATGGATACTGGGGTGATCGGTTCAGAAGGTGCAGAAGCTCTCCCAGCAAGGGAGCCCATGCAGGCACTGGGTCCTGACAAGCCAAACCATCTGATACTGGCCATGCTGTCACCTAATCGCTAACAGCAACAACACCCTGTCAAAGGGACATGTCCAGCCACTCATATATCCCTGTATCAGAGTCTGTCTCAACAGCTGTGGAATGGGATTTAAGCTCTGTGAGCATGAAATGCTACTAGGTGAATCTGTGTATCTGGTTTAATCAACATCTTCCCATTTTACGGGCGAGTCTAAAGGCAGAAATGGTGCCCATTGCCTAATATTATTCTAACTGATGGGGTTTTTTGAGAAAATGTGCAAGATAAGACAAGCCGCCTTTTATCTTACATGGTGTGAAACTTCCATGATGTGTGCCACAGACCTGAGCACTTTTCCCACCGTCAGACAGATGCCATGAGAATGGCTACAAACCTCCCCCCAAAAGGTGATGCACGGAAAGGGCTTAGACAGCGTTCTCAACATGTGCCTAAAGCCCTGTCAGATTAGCTAGTGCTAATCACACTAAAACCAGGATTTAAAGGGAATTCATGCTCTAAGTCCTGCCAAAGAGGTTATTCAGCAAAACAAAGCTGCTTTTTATGCAAAGGGAAGGTGGATACAAGGGGAGATGGATATGTTATTTATGAACACTGTGAACTCCCACTTCCATTTAACACAGGCTTAACTCAAAGCTGAGGTTCAAATATTTCAGGATTTCCAAATTTAGATTTCAGAAAAGGGTTTTAAACGTCTAAAGCTTGACAGCTCGTAGATGAGGTTTACTGATGAATCAATGTTGCAGCTTAGTGCAGTTACAGTCAATTTTAAGACTACCACTTGGTTATTCAGCAGGTTCTCAGCAAAGCTGACCCGGTTCATCCTGATCAGGCCGCGTGGCATCGTGCCTCGTTAGCCTGCATGGCAGGAGCAATCATCCCTCCCCAGTGCGCGGCTGCAAACATGCTCACACATCTCTCCGTGCCAGCCTGAGTTAGTATCACTTTCATTGTTTAATTAAAAGGTTTTGACCAGTGTTTTGCCAAAGTATGTGTACCTGCATCAAATATATAACAGAAATTAGGGCTATGAGACCTGTTTCCCACCAGTCCTGGCTGATTGGCATTGGCCACGTAACCCTTCATTAACTCTTCATTAGAGATCATCAGCGATTCTGTTACTTTGACAAGTTCACCGTAAGGCTGATTAACCTGTATTTATCCAGGTCGTCTCGTTTCCCTTTTGCAAATGCTGCTCAGCGGGAGCAGCCCTGGAAGGCTCCAGCAGCCTGGAGAAAGCCACCCACCTCTCCTCATTACCTATTATATGCAACATTTCTTCTCATCCAGAAAGCTTTCAGTCCCCCTCAGAAGCAGGCTTTAGCCATAAATGTTTTCTCACTCTGTCGTGAAATCATAGCTCTCACACTATTTAGTAAATTATTCTCAAGCAGTCCCCAATTATCACCCACACACTGCTGTTTAAATTCCAATTAGCTCGTAATTATTTTGGGGTTTGTGCAATTGGCCACTTGAAAGCACCACGCCCTCACACATGAACCTACACATACATATATATACTTTATTGCAGTAAATTATATTATCGGTTGGGGATTACTCTATTAGAGGCTTTGGAAACTCCTCCTGGGCTGCCTGGCTGACATGGCAGTGCATAAAGAGCTGCTCTTCACTTTTTCCACTTCGTTTGGGTGTTCAGCACAGCCGCTGCATTAATCATATCGCCGCACTCTCCCTCCCGGCTCCCTGCGCATCGTCTGGGCTGTCAGCTCAACACCACGGAGGTCTGGCTGCGTTTTGTGAATGCCAGGGGGCTGTGGAGATCCAAAATGACGCCCCAGCAGAAAGCCAGGAGGAAACTTGGTTTAATGCTTAATGTTTCCATAGGAATCATCTGTGTGTGTCTCTGCCGCGTGGTGCAGACGTTGTCATGGCACAGAGCCCCAGCTCTGTGAGCAAACACACACCACTCTCACCGAGTCCAGCGCGGTGGAAAAATCCATATAAAACATGCCTTTTCATTTAAAGAGCTGGTTACAACTCAGATACCTTCAGACATTAGATACAGTGTGTTTAAAAACTAAAAAAAAATAAAAGATATGCCTAGGGTGAGTGTTGCTGTGGACACTGACTGAGACATTTCCAACACCTTTTTCACACGAGCAGAGCTGTGACTGTGGCCTGACCACGCAGGGAAATGCATTTGAAGAGTACAGAGGCTGCAGCACCCCAGCACGCCGCAGCTGACCCACATCCCCAGTTCAGCAGAGCATTACTAATATTGGCTACCTGGAGCAAGAGCTCGTGTGTGTGTGTGTCTCTGTGAGTGTCCTTTGCAGCCACAAACATCATCCATGCTCACAAGTAGGCAAAGCTCCTCTTCCTGCAGTACAAGGTCAGCACCCTCTTAAAAACCTGGGTGGGGAGCACTGGGACAGGTTGCCCAGAGAAGCTGTGGATGCCCCATCCCTGGAAGTGTCCAAGGCCAGGATGGATGAGGCTTGGAGCAACCTGGTCTAGTGGAAGGTGTCCCTGCCCATGGCAGGGGGTGGGAATGGGGCGGCTTTAAGGCCTCTTCCAGCCCGAACCACGCTGTGATTCATCAATTAAGTGATTAGAAAGAAACATTCACTGCCTTCTGTTTTCTACCGTTTTATTATTTAATTTCTTATTGCAGTCATTACAAGAACTGCCCTGCTCTCGCTAGCAGGGAGGAGGCAGACGGGCTCAGCATGCCCTGGACTCGCTGCTCTATCGCACACAGAGTTTCTTATTAATTTGCTACAAGCCTTCAGCAGCGTGCAGAACTAGTTTTTGGGCTTGGGTTTTTTTTTTCCCTTGCTCCCTGCATGGAAAAAAGCCAAGCTTTATAAATCAACTGTATAAACAGAAATATCCTTCTTCCTTGAATGTGATTATTATTTCGAAAAAGGAGGTTGTCGTTTTAAGAGGCAGAAAACCTGTTTAATCTGGAGACACTGGCTCTGATGCCAGTCGCTGCTTACCATAACATTTTTCTTCTGTCCTAAGTTTCAGAGTAAAAATAAAAACATCTCATATAGGCTGGGTTTGGACAGTTTTTGAGCAGCTAAGATCATTTTTGGAGCCCAAAACACTGTTTCTATTGAGTTACATCTATAAACTATTTTTATATCCATGCAAGTAAGCTCTCGGTGGTGGCCTCACACCCCCCCTGAAACCAGAGCTCTGCCCGGCTGTGCTCCAATTATACTGGGGTTTTTCTGCTGAAGAACTTAGCCTAAAAATAGGTGATGAAGAATGGGAGAAGAGACGTGCCATCCCCAGGAGAGCAGAGCAGAGCTTTCCCAAAATCCCGCACAGTTGGCAGCGGGGCCAGGAACCAAAGTCCCATCTCCAGGGAGCCGTCCCTCTGCTCTGAGTGCTTCGGCACTTGCATTTGCACTTTTGCTTGCAGTGCTTCTTGTTGCAAGGACGTACTTGGTGCAAAGCAGCTCCTGTGTCTCAGCAGGGCTCATAGATATTATTTACTAATTGTGTTCTAATTATAAACATTTGACAGAAGACGAAGGAAGGAAAGAAACCCTCTGAAGCGTGCACAGGGTGCTCGGGACACGCTGCTGATCTGCCTCTGGGACAAAGGTAGACCCAAAACCTGAAAAGGCATTGATGTCACCTGTGTGGTGGCTCTACTGACGGTGGCACAAATGCACCTACATGGAATAGTTGTCTCTGGGTTCCACGTGATTTGTGGGACCAAGTACATGGATGCAGCAACTCCAGCCAGGTGGCTTTGGAGGTTCTGGTGCAGGACACATGGAGCAACCATTCCCTTCCACAAAAGGTGCTGACCAACATCAAGAGAACACAGAGAAGGAGAAGAGTACCCGGGAAACATGTTGGATATGAAAAGATTACACAAGCTTGGTGTTTAATCCAGAACAGAGAAGTTGACAGGAAAGACTTTGGTTGGCATTTGTGAGGCAAAATAATTTCTTTTCTTAGAGACTGTTTGAGGTCCCTCCAAAAGGAGCATGAGTAAGGATTTTCTTTTCCTGGCAGCTTTGGGAAGGCTGCAGGCACATTCCCCCCTTCTGCACGGGACTCCCTGTGCCAGGTTCCAGGTGGCTTCCGCCCAGCAGAGTCTGCTCCGGCCCATCTCTGCAGGGCTGGGATGGGGACCACTGCTGCAGCGGGGGGGCAGGGGGCTCCAGGAAGGCTGGGCTGGAGGAGCCCAGCACCGGAGGGTGACTCATGGAGAGCTGGACGCTGCTCGGGTTCGTGCCGGGACAGCAGCAAACCTCCGCACTGCTCCTTGCTAACGGAGCCTCCCAGTACAGCACCAGCAGCACAGGTATTTTCCCTCCCCCTTGATACAGGGGCAACCCTTGCTCCCCCATAGCCCCTATTCCCTCTCCTCATCACTTTGGTTGCAGATTTTTGAATTTAAAAAAAAAAAAATCATGCTGCAGCCTGTTTTAATCACCTGCTTGTTTTATTTAACACCACCAGTATAAAAACATTCCCAACGTCTGTGAACAACTTGAGCTCTCCCTTACATAACCCAGATCCACCTACAGCTTTAGAGGTAGTTTGGTTTCTTATTTAATGCTGCGAAGACATGCAAACCCCTTTTTCCATCGTGACAGCTGTCTCCTGCCTCTGATCAGGGCTCCTGGCTATGCGGGACGGGTGACTGCTGGGCAGTGGTCCAGGGGTGCAGAGCATTTAGGAGCTGGGGCACATCAGCACCTGGAGCAGAGATGGGACCTTTCTGAGGACCTTGGCTGAGATGTCCCCTGCCCGGCTGGGTCAGGGAAGGATGGGGAGGCTTTGAAGGGGTTTTGAAAGAGCACAGAGGTTCCCAAGGCGCTCTCACATCTCATACCTCCTTACATAAGGCAGAGACTGTTTTCAAAAAAATAGAGGCCTGACCTGGTCAGCATGTGCCCCACGGTCTGGTGAGGTGCCGAGGTGCCGGGGTCTGGGGCAGGGCAGGCGACAGGGCAGCAGGACTGCGGGGGAGGAATATTAAAACACTGAGTTGTGACCTGAAGTGGGGAAGGGCACTGTGAGAGGACAAAACACACCTTTTCCCTCTTGATGTTCCCAGGACAAAGCATCGCTTTGCTTTTTCAGTCTTGGCACAGGAACAGTGCTGGAGCTCGCACTATGTAGTGTACCCATCTCTTTTAACTTCTATTAAAGTTAAGAGGAGGCTGTTGCAAAACAGAAAAAGAAAAAAGAAAAAGGGAAAAAAAAATCCAAAAAGAACAAATTCAGAGCCCAAACCTGGTTTTAAAGCTAGCCACCAATGTGCTTTTTTCCAAGGGCTGGAGGTAACCAAGTTTGCAATTTGAGCTAAGAAAGTGCGGGCACTACAATCAAAGCGCGGTGGCGCAGTGCAGCTCTGGCCGGGCAGGAGGTGTGTGGTGTTCAGTGCTCCGAAACCCCCGTGTCTGCTCCGGGCTGTCCCAAGCAACTTTGGCTCATCGGTCCCTTGGACAAGAGCAACCTGTGCTACATCTCACATTATCTGAGAGGGGATCTTACCAATGCTTATAAATACCTAAAGGGCGGGTATCAAGAGGATAGGGCCAGACACTTCAGGGGTGCCCAGCGACAAAACAAGGGGCAACGGGCATAAACAAGAACACAGGAAATTCCATCTCAACATGAGGAAAAACTACTTCACTTTGAGTGTGCCAGAGCACTGAACAGGCTGCCCAGAGGGGTTGGGGAGTCTCCTGCTCTGGAGATGCTCAAAACCCACGTGGATGCATTCCTGTCCGACCTGCTCCAGGTGAACCTGTTTTGGTGGGGGGCAGGGGCGGTGGACTAGGTGATGCCCCAGCATTCTGTGATTCTGTCATCTCCTGGGTAAGGGGTGACACTGCCAGCACGCAGCAGTGTGCCATGCTGTGCTCGATTCTGCAGCCTCACTGCTGCCATGAGCACAGGGACCGTGGCAGCCACCAGCCTTCCTGAGGGACTTGAACGTGGCCAGGACAACCATGTGCTTCTCTGCCGATGGGCCAGTCCGGGCAGGACAGGGCTGGACGGCTTCTCTGAAGATGCCCTCTGCTCAGCCTCCTTTGGAGACGATCTCGACACCTCCCGTCCTGCACTGACCCTCGTGGCACCCCGGCTGTAACTGCTGCTGTTAACCAGAGGAGTGGGTATTATGAAATAGTGGTAACTTGCTGTCCAGCCATTTCTGATTGTCATGGAAATGTTGGTGCAAAACACAAGCAAGCAACTAGATCATGATGGTCGTGATGTCTGCAAACACACACCGAGCAAGTTTCACCTCTCTGCTTGTGTTCCTTTCCCAGTCACAGGATGGTAATACTCACTGCCACTTCTGCAGTTCATGCACAAAAGCCAGAGCCTTTATTGTGAGTTTGGTTGTGGTGGTTTTTTCTTCTCCTTCCTCCTGCCTAAAAAGATGCTGAAATCTCCCAAAGAAAAATTATTTCCATGTGATCCCAGCACTTTCTCTCTTGGATGGAACACTGGATGTGGTTTTGGGTCTGTGGTTTTTTGATACTCTTCTTTTTTTTTCTAAATTCTCAAATTTTTTGGTCTTCATTTCCATCACTGTGAGAGGCACCGTGCAACCCCACAGACTGGCTGCGTGTCCTAAGGAAACTACAGCAGGACAAAAGCACAGGAACCCAGCACAAGCTGGTGCAAGCAAAGAAACCATAAAAAAACTTGCTTTTACAAACAACCTAGCTGCTGGGTTTCATAAGGAGCCGGACTGACTTCCAGTGTTTCATTTGGACTCCAGCTAGGAAGCTGCAGCCACCGAGAACTAAAAAACCTGAATGAACGGCAGCTTTCATATTATGCATCCTGCTAAGCAACAGCAAGAAAAGTAAAAGCCAGGGGGTCCCGAGGCACAAGGTAAGGTAAATGGATCTGAATAAGTTTAGGGAAAAAAATGCTATTGCTGCAAGGAACAAACTGTTCCCACCCTGCAGAAGCAGGTTGCTTGAGTGAATCCTAAAGAGAGGTGCTCTCTGCCTGTGCTGCTTCGTCTCGCTTTTTCTGCTTCACTGCAGCAGGTGAAATAAGTGCAAGGCCAGGTTATTGCTGAGCTGGCTTTAATTTGTTCCTACACCCCTCATTGCATTAACACTTCAGTAGGATGCTTTCTGCTACTCTGATTTCCTCCAAGCTGTGGCTGAGCAGTGGGATGGGGACGGTGCTGGACCTGATTCAGGCTGCTCCGCTGCTGCAGGATCCCAGCGCGGGGAAAAAGCCGTTTCTTGGCATCCTCCGTGGACATGGAAACTTTCTGGGGACTTTGCTTCTCCAGCCTCCCTGGAGAACTGCAGCCGTTGAAACGTGCTGCTCGCTCCTGAGCTGCGAGCAGGGGTTTGCAGTAGTGCTGGGATGCTCCTGCTGCTGCCAGCACCATGTCCCGGTACTCCCACCCACCATCTGGGACAGCACCGCATGGGACCTGCTGCAGGGACACTTCTACAGGCTTTATTTCGGCACACAGAAAGCCAAGTTCACGGTGCGACTGAGCGGTGGCAAGTCACAGTAAAGCTGCCTTTCCACTGGGAAAGGCGAAGGAGAGTTGGGTGCCGTCCACTTCATCAGGGTGATGTGTTCCATTGGAGAAGCTGCCCAGGGAATGACTTACTGTAACTTGCTCTGTGCCTCCGTGGTGCAGGGCTGAATCACCGTCTGGGCTTGCTACGGAGACGGGAAAGCTTTCAAGGAGCCGCCCAGCCCGGAGCAGGGCCATTTTCAGGACATCGCAGGCATGTTCCTGGCATCAGAGGTGCAGGCAGGGACATGGAGAAGGAGAGAGGAAAGAGTTGCTTGCTTAGGAACCAGCAAACATCCTTTTGCTCCCTCTCTGTGCTAAGTGTGATAACAGCCCCTGCCCAGGCCAGGGAAGGTGGTACCACGCGGAGATGCGGGTACACGGGACCATTTCCATACAGGCACAGCCTCTCCTCCCATAGCACCTGTAGCAACTGTGCTAAATCCATACAATCCTCGGGTCTAAGCACGTGCAGGTAATAGGAAGGGATGTTTTCTTGGGATGCTCGGCTCTTCCCATGCCTGACAGGTGAAATCACAGCTGGAGAGAGCATGTGGTGAATGCACCAGCTGCTGCTGCTCAGGGGCATGTACTAGTGGGGGTGAAGGGGTTTCACAGCTCTTCCCGGGACAGAGGAATTAGGACAATTCAGCCACAGTGGAAACAGGCACATGCTAAAAAAGCACCAGAAAATAAAACCCAAACCAGACAATTAGAAATGGAGCTACAAACACTCTGAGCAAATGTTCAGCCAGGCTATTACAAATATGAGTGCAGCTAACATCCCGGGACCTCTCCGTGGCCGGATCCTGACTTTGCCTCTAGCAGTACTCCCAACCCATCTTCTGCTTCACCCCAGCCCCTTGTATAAACACTGAGGACAAGAGGGCGTTACCATCTGTCATCTGTAAACCACTACAGACAACGGAAATTTTTAAACCACATTGCTTTTTGGGATCCAAATGTTCTTGTCTGTGAGCCCTCAAGACACTTCATGGCTACGGAAGGGCTCTTGATGCTCGGCTCAAGTGGAGCATCTCTGCAGCATCGTGCCAGAGCGGAGCTGCCCCACGCTTGGCTCCAACACTGCGGGCAGAGAAACTGCTAAGCTGTCGCAGCTTTGCCTTAGAAAACACACAAGCTCCTTCAGTGTTTTGGGCTTTTCTACAATAAGTAGCTCATGAAGAAATTTCAGATCCTCCTGGGAAAGAAAAAAAAAATCCTGGAAAATAATTTCCAAGAAGAAGTCCAGTGTCCAGACAAACCCGGCCCTAACGATGCTTCGTTTCCTGCTGCTGGCGACGCAAAGAGGTCTGGAGCAGTGAGGAGGTCAAAGCTTGAAAGAAGACAAAAGGTAAAAAAGCAGAACTGAAATATTTTCCATCTCTGGAACGATGCCGGGGTTCGAGGCTGACACAACCATGTGTTTTCCATCTCTGTGGCACAAGAAAGGTTTTAGTCTTAACTGCCCTCTTGGGTTTTCAGTCAAGATTTGTCACTAATTAAAATGGGTAGTGGCTGGCATTGTTCCGTGTGGCGTGAATTTAAAGCGAAGATAGTCATAGATTGCTTTTCTGAGTGAAGCCCTTGGAAAAACAGGAAGGAAAATGTTAGCAGAAATTTCAAGCACAGCTCAGGGATCCAAGAGCAATTTCTGCCTCGTGAATTCTCAGTATCACATTGTGTGAGCTCAGCACAGTTATTAGCAAGATTTATTCTTTGAGCATCCCTGCAAGGTAAAGACATACCTCTGCTGTACGCAGTGAAAACAGGGGCTGGGGTAGGTTAATGTAGATGTGTACCTCTGACATAATCCATACATGGCTGCTTGCCATGCCAACGGACCAGACAAGGCTTGGCCAAGATCAGGGTTCAGGTTGCAATCATCTCCATGTTGCTAACCAGAGGGAAAACCTCTTGGTCCAGCCTCCAGGCTAACCTGCTTTGCATTCTTGCTTTGTTTTCTCTGTGTGCAGAGCGAGTAAGATATTTTTGCAGATATTACAGGGATTTCTTGCCATTTCTATTGCCCAGATGTGCTACTTTACAGCAAAGTGTTAAAATTCTTCAGGTACCCAGAATCATTAAAAAGCTTTGCATGAGCAAATGCACCTCATCCGTAAGCTGTCTACCTTGAGCTATAAGATTAAACTCAATCATGAACCAAAAAAATCAATCAAGGTGCTCTCTCCAGCTGTAATAGTGTCAAGAAAATATATTTAAATAAGAAGTTGCACACAAGAAGAAAGAATCACATCATTTAACTCCCTGAACTGGAACTAATGGTTTCTGCCCTTCCCTAGCAAATGTTTGTGGTACTTCTAAAGCCCTGTGCGGGAGGAATTTGGCTTTTTTTACTGGCAGACACTGGGAATGCCAGGTGTCACTGGAAAACCAGCACTTTCGATGCAGGTTGTTCATATCAGGTAAGAAATGTGTAAATAAAAAGCTTGATGGATTATATTTTAAGTCAGGGTATTTCCAAGGTCAGTGCAGAGAATAAATACATCATTTAATCATCTGTTCTGCTGTGGCATGAGCATGGTAGGCAACTGTGTCCCTGGTTTGAACACTGCATCCTCACCAGCACTGTGAGATGGGTTCGCATTGCCAGCTCTGGTTAGGAAGACAGACAAACCCTTCAAAAGGGTCCGAACAACGGAGGCGTTTGAATTTAATGTAAGGAGATTGACATTTGCACTTGATTTTCCTTCTTGTTTTGGGCCAGGCAGAAATACCTGAACAAATAATCCCTTTTGGTAATATTTTAATATTGTCTTTCTACTCAGAAACTCAGAGGGGAAGAAAAGGGACAGAAAGAGCAAATAGTCTCTTTAAACCTTCGCTAAAGGGTGGTTTCAGTCAAAGACACCTTTCATTACCCTTAAACAGCTCTCCAACAATAACATATACTCTAACGTTATAATGAACACAGACCACCAGCCATCCTCATCACCAAAATTCACTGAAATAACTGCCTTTTCATCAGGTTCAGATGCCTCATTTCATCATTCATAAATTTTCATTCTGTTCGCCAAAATATTGCCCAAAAGATCCGCACATGCAGAATTTCCTTCTTAGCCTCAGACTAAATCCACACTTGGCTGTTGGGCTTCATCCTGGTTCCACCTGCAGAGGCTGGCGGCTGTGCTGTGTTTCATGACTTTGGAGAGGGGAGGCTTGAAAGTCTTAAGGGAGGAACAAGTCATTTATTTCAAAATTACCTACTGCAACAAAACAGGTCTTGCGCTCAGCCTCGTGGCGAGCTTTCTGCTTTGCGAGCGTTTTGCAAGAGGAGTCAGAAGCTTCAAAACAATGTGTTTTTCCACATGTCGCCGCGAGGTTTTCCACTGAAACATTTCAAACTCATCAATTGTCAGTCAACTGTTTCAGAATGAACCTAAGCTAAAAGCAGAGCCAAAGAAGCCGAACTGAGAAAATGGTTTTGAGAGAGGGAGGGCTGAGACCAACTTCTTGTCTTCAGGGGAAGCATTTATGGACAAGATTTCCAAAGACGTGAGACCTGTTTTTCTCCCAGCCGTTAGGATGTCTGTGTGTCTTCCATCATCTCTGGGTTTTCCCACCCAAAAGGAAAAACAAGACTTCTAAGTTGAACCAGGTTGCAATTTTCAGGTTCCCCGTACGTAAGACAAAGACAGTAATGTATACTTCCAGTTTCAACCTGTTGCTTTCAGGATGCTCCTGTCCATCCCTACAGGGGTGTTGTGAAGGACGACCAAGGAGGAACATACCCAGTTTTGCAGCCTCGCACATTCGGTGCGGTACTAATGCATCATGTCAGGCAATAACGAGCGTATCGGATCGCGGTGGGAAGGAGGATGGATATTCCTCCCGTGCAGGGATCTGAATGACGTGCGGGAGAGGCAGCACTGTGTGTGTCATGGCCGTAGCAGAGCAAAGCCGAGTCTGTTGTTTGCCGTCTTCTCAAGGAGATAAACCTCTGCAGCTGAAGTCAAATCCATCATGGCCACATTTGACAAAAGAGGGTCACAATAATTATCTTAAAGGGAAAACACAGCTAAACCCAACCTCTCACTTTACCTCACAGGTCTTAAATTCTGAGCTTCATCCTTTTTGTATCCTTTTTGGGTTTTTAAGGCATCAGATTTGACTTCACCACCATCACAAGAATCATATTTGCTTCTCTGAAATTTGGCTCAAATAATTCTTTTTCTCCAGATTGACATGATCTTATTATGAGGAAATCCCTACCAGGTTTGTTTCCTTTCCTCCTGCACATTTGATTTCCCTCGTTTGGCATTTTCCCTTCACCTGATCTCCGGTTTTGTGCTGGATACCTTCCAAACATAATCCCATACTGCTGAATTCATTTTCCTTTCTTGCTGGCCCTCTCAGACACCTTTCCCTCCACCTCTTTCCTACTTTGCTGCTTCTCCCGTCCTTTCTTGCCTGTTATGAGTAGACTGCAAGTCTGAAACTGTTTATTCACACACATCATTAAGGTTTCGCCTAACCACAGATATTGCAACCACATACATGTTTCTGCCACTTTAGTGAATTATCTTCACTAACTTTTTGAAGAAAAATGTGTGAGTGTGTGTGTGTGTGTGTAAGCTCTAAGATGCCAGGGTTTGTTGCATCGTTTGCATTATTTTTTTTTTCTCCAAATGCAATTTCTAAACAATAGCTGAAGTAATTGTTCTTCATGAATCATGCAAGTGGCCACGATTCCTTCAATGGATGCTTGAATTACAGTGATGTAATATGTGCACAACCTGAACACTGATTTTTTCAGCCAGACATTTTTTTTTTCCTTAAGTCACTTCTAAAAATAGGAAAGTCCTTCATCTTAGGGAGAATAATGGCCTATAAAAATGTGATTTCTTCATATTTATTAAACCTTTCCCTTCTGCCCATTCTGAATACCCCTCTTAATGAATGCTCTTCCTCCTCCACAAAGGTATTATAAGCAATTATGTCCTCAGTTTTAATGTTGTGATAATATAATCAAGTGCCCTATACTTCATCCTCAGGTTACTCACTATCCACATGCCTGAGAAGGGCTAAATAGCTTTTAGGCCCCCAGAGGATATAATGGTCCTATTTGCTTGGGACTCCAAGTGAACGAACACGGGGCCTTCTTTAAACCATTACATATAGGCACAAACTTTAATCACTGCAGAAGAGAGCCCAGAAACATCGTACAGACCCCAAATGCTCTCTGTGGTGCAAACTTTCTGTTCTGGCCAGATACGGGCTGGTTATTTATGACCTGCTGCCCATTTACACTTGCATTGCATTTCTGTTCCTGTTTGGCAGCACAAAAGTGGCTCAAGAAGTGAATGAAAATTAAAAAAGGACTTAATAAAAATGAGATTCAGGCCCTGAACACTGTTATAAAAGGAGAATTAATCCCTCCTCAGACTTGTACCTAGAATGAGGTACAATTATGAATAGAAAGATCATTTCAAGTTATGACAGATTTGATGAAAGGACTTTCACTGCTGTCAGAAGGGAAGTTATTATGTTGCTGCTAAGTATTCATCAGGTTTCCAGGGAGCTGGATTACACCAAGTAATAAAAGGTGTGAATGATGGTTCTCTTGGGGCAGGTAAGAACTAGAAGAAAGCATCTCCCAAGAACGATGGTACAATCCAAGTACCTTTCCTGGGACTAACTTCTTTTTCTTTTTTCTTCATATTTTCTTTCGTATTTGGACCATTTTGTGCCCGGTGAAGCCTTTGTAGAGCTCCAAGGCAACATCCCCTCCCTCCCTCTGCAGATGAGACCTGTGTGTTCACTGAGCTATTTCTGAAAGCCAGGGCATCTAGCTACTACCTTCCCCAACTATTCCAGGAATTAAAGCTGGTAGAAGAGGAGCTGTAAAAACTGTTCCCAGCCTGAGGTCAACAACAGTCCATCCAACTAATTGGACTTTGAATAAGCTCCAAAAAGGCATCGATCCAAAATCTGTCTTGTATGAAAAACTACTGTAATCAGTAGAATGACACTAATTATACATGGTTTGAGGAGGCAAGTTGCCTGTCCCTGGCTCTAATCCCTCCCTAGGAAAGAAGCTGATGGGGAGCTGGGGAAAACACACCTTCTTTGCACACCTGAAACATTTTCTCTCTGTCCACTCAGTAGTCAGGGCCTTGGGAGCTTGCCAGTAGCAGATGAAAATATAAGAGATTATCTCGAAAACCAGTGTTTGTGCAGAGCAAATCCCTATTCAGTCTGTTTGTTGCAGTTATTTGGCCTTCCATTCTGCACACAGGAAAATAAAAACGGAAAGCGTACACTGAAATTCTGCTGGGAACAGCACGTGGATACGGTCAAAGTCACGAACTGCTTGGCTAGGTCACCTCGGAAAGAAGTTACCAGCCAGAGGCTGAGACACTATGTGGAGAGAAACGCTTTTAATTTCTTTAAGTTTCATTTCCTTTCAGGTTTATCCTAAAACCCAAACAAACAGAAAAACCCAAACAAACAGAAAAAGCCACCCACCAGGTTTAGGCTCTATATTTAAATGAATTTTCATTATCTCATTCTGAGTTTGTATTTTTCAGAATGGCTATGCCAGAAACAGTAACCAACAGAGCAACACGTCAAGTCTTTTACCCAGCAGGTAGCAAGGACTGTTCCAACTGCAGCCAGGCAACAAGTGTGCCTTGAGCAGAGCTTTGCTATGACAGCTTTAAGCATCTCAGCCTCAGCTTCTGACCTCAGCAGGTTTTGGTTGTGGTTTGTTTGGGTTTTTTTTTTTTTTCCTTCTTCTTTTGTTTACCTGATGTCTCTTGTCAGATATTTCAGCTGTAGGTAATGAGAGACAGGGATTGCCTTTTCCGCTGCTTGTAAACAGTACGCAGTGGGGCACCGTTCCTACCTGGAGTCTCCCAGTGCCACTACAAGATAAGCTAATAATTAATCAGAAGAAACGCACCTTGCGGTACCATTAACAGATGGCCCATCAGAAGCTCCGATTTCAATCACCACGTTAATAATTTCTGTCCCTTTGCTCAGCCCAGCCGGCTCCAGTGAAGATGAGCGCTGTGTTTCTCCTGCTCTTGGTGTCCACTGTGAATGTTGGTGCCACGCTTGAAAAGGGTCTGCCAAGGCGGGAACCGCGGCGCCTGTCGTGCGTGCGATGCTGCGGGCCCTCAGAGCAGCCCGTCTCTGTTGTCTCCTCGCGATTCGCAAGGATGAGCAGCGACCCTGCCTATTCGGTACCCAAAGTCCAGCCCACTATAGATATCACCATCCTCAAAGGTGGGTAAAGCTGACTGCTGCGATAACATCCTTTACCGTACTTGCTCACCCTCATTTTGCAAGCTGTGCTCCTCCTTACACCAAGAAACCCATCCACATGATTAATCCAAAGGAGGGTCAAGGGGTGACATGGCACAGGCTGTAAATGTGTGTGCAGAGAGAGGGCAAAGGGCTGTAAACCATCAAAAACCAGAATCATTGGAAACTCAAGTTAGGTCACACTAAAAACCAGATGCAAACATTATCACAAAATTACTAAATGGTAGAGTAAGAAGCTAAGAACGACACTCGCTCACTTCTTCCATTGCACCTTTTTTGTCTCAGTAAGGCAGGCAAACAAAAATTAAACATGTAATACAGGAGATGTGCCAGGTGTCTGCAGACCAGAAAAACCCAACCACCTCTCCCAGGTCCAAGTCAGACCTCAGCAAAACCGGTAACTTTTCCTGCCCAAACCTCTGCACGGAGGAGCTGGGTTCATGAATACAGGATTCATGTAACTGGTCGGGTCAGGCCACGGACTTCCACTACTGGACATTGAACATTGGGATCACAGGCTCACTGGAGCCAAGCTTTCACCTGGCATTTATATCCTTATGACAATTAGGAGGGTGCTGGTGTCTGACCAGATTTCTGTGCCGGGGAAAGTGTTTTAGCAGCTGCTTTGCTGGTTGTCTCCAGCAAGATGTTATCTGAGGCTTGTGCTTTGCATGCTTGTGTTTGACAAGGTTCTCCTTTATGCTCGCAGGTGAGAAGGGTGAGATGGGAGAGAAAGGGTACCCTGGAGCAGTTGGGAAGGAAGGTGAAAGAGGGCTACGTGGCTTTAATGGACGGAAGGGACAGAAAGGCCAGCCTGGCCCACAAGGCCATTCCTGCAAGCAGCTCTATGCTGCTTTCTCAGTGGGTCGGAGAAAACCCCTTCATAGCTCAGACTACTTCCAGCACGTCACTTTTGACACCGAGTTTGTGAACCTCTACAAGCACTTCAACATGTTCTCGGGGAAGTTCTTCTGCTATGTGGCAGGAATCTACTACTTCAGCCTCAACGTCCACACCTGGAACTTCAAGGAGACCTACCTGCACTTGATGAAGAACGAGAAAGAGGTGGCCATCCTCTACGCCCAGCCCAGTGACCGGAGCATCATGCAGAGCCAGAGCCTGATGCTGGACCTGCAGGAAGGAGAGGAGGTCTGGGTGAGGATGTTCAAGCGGGAGCGAGAAAATGCCATCTATAGTGAGGAGTCTGATGTTTACATCATCTTCAATGGCCATTTAATCAAGCCAGCTGTAGAGTAGCCATTCATCAGCTTTAGGCTCAAAGCTTTGGTAGATACATTAGTGTCTTCCCTCTTAGAAATGCCTAGGTCTAGTTCCACTTGGAAGGATTCCAGACCTCCTGGCCTGTTGACAGGGCTGTATGTCCATGCCAGGGACACCTGTGTGGGTGGAGGTGACTGTGCAAAGTGATGCAAGCTACACAAGTACTGAGAAGGCTTCAGACCTTATGCCCCCTAGGGAAGAAGCACACAGAAAGCCCCAGTTCTGCAGCCCCGTACAGATCCCCAGTAATATACCTGAAGAGTTTGCCAAGTTGGTAGCAAAAATTTAACCTCTTTGCTCTGCTTTAAAGACATTTTGATTATATCTAAGGGTCATCTTCAGATACCAGTTAACTGGGTGCTCGTCAAGGAATGTCATTACTCCTACAGCAATACTTAGTTTGCAGTGTGCATTTCTGCTCTTAAGAGCCCACATTCACCAGCACCTACACCAGGTCTGCTCCACTCAGGTGGGCAGACCAGGTGTAGAATGCACCAGTGTTAAAAACAATATTTTGCACAGAGTACTTAACCTAAATTTTGCTTTTGTTCCATTTCATGTGATATTATATTCAGAGAGCATAATGCTAGAATTAGATAAATAACAGCAGAACAATCTGGCAGAGCTTTTTCAGAGACACACAGTTTTTGGTCCAGCTGCAGCCACATGCTAGAACTTTGCTAGACTTCAGTACTGCTAGCAATACCTCTCACACGAGAATATCCAGCTTGGCTGGGAGCATGTGTATTTCCCATTTTAAGGAAGGTGGGCCCTGCCTCAGGATCCAATTTCAGAGGGTTCATTGCCAAGCTGGAATTTGAGGCCATGCTCATGTCTGATAACTACCATCCTGTAGAATCCTCATCGCTGGAAAGTGGAGAAGAAACTGGAAAGAAAAAAAAAAAAAAGTGCTTTACTGCAAGCAGTGATACTTCAGGGGATTTGGGTTCTTTTGTCCTAAAAATTTGCTGACATAACAGTGGAAATGTACATGCGGCAACAAGAAACATCATTTTCTACCATTCCTCCTTGCCCATTCCACTGGCCTCTTGTTTGCGTCCCGAGCCATTTGTACGAAGGATATCCATGAACAGTTCTTGCTAGGCAAACCTCTTCACTGCTGTACCATGCCTGCCCACAGCTGTCTGGAAAAGTAGCTGGAATAAAGATACTGCTTTGAGAACACTTGCTTTGAGTACCCTGGTTTTGTTTCTCTTCTCTCCATAGGCTTTTTCACAGTACAGGGCTAAAAGCACTGGACTGAACATCCAGACCCACATAATCATCTCAAGCGGTAACTGTGGTTACTTTAACACCAAAGGACTCCAGAAACTAGACTGGCACCAGCTCCTCTCCTTACAGACCAGTAAGCAGCCATCATCAAGTATCAGGATGGGGGGACACAACAGGTAATGACCCTGTGCTGTAAAATAAATACCAAACCTTTGAGATCTCATGAGCTTCATGAAGACAGGAACTTTGAAGTAGCCCATCTGCAAAGTAAATGCATGACAAAAATGGGTCTACAAGCCACATCATGTCTGCTCCTGCTTCCATCAGCCCGCAACCCCAAAAAAGAAAAGTGGGAAATGTGCATAGCTCCAAAAAACACTCCCCAAGGGCATTTTTTGCCTGTTGTCAGCTATCCCGGCTGCTTAGGTCAGGCCATTGCATAGCATTTCTTTCCCTTCCCTTCTAAAAAAGCTTCCTAATCAGCTGTTTTCCATTTGGATGATGGTAAAAGCCCTAATGGCTGCATTGCTTATTTGCAGCACACCACTTAGTACTGAGAGCAGTAGCAGGGAGATGCCAGCCCTGAGCAAACGCACGTGTGAGCAGAAACCTTCCCACTGCACTGGACCTGGTGAAGGTGTTTGCAGACTGTTTTTCCCAGCCATGTACCACGTTTGAGAGCTCAGAAATCTTTTTTTCCTACTTCTTTTGTCCCTACTTCTGAATCGTTCCCCACCCAGACCTAGATTTTTGCAGCTGCAGCAAGTAATACTCCAGCAGCAGGGCACCGCTGGCAGAGGACCACATGGGATGCCTGTGGTGGGGCAGGGATTATTCGCTGGGGCTGATGCGGGGCTGTCTAACATTCCTCACATATCGAGCAGTTTCACCACAGCTTTGGCTCACCCCCATCTGCAGTTTAATTATTGTCAATGCAGTGAAAAGGAACAAAAAAATGATCCAGCCCTCTTAAAGTGACACACCCAGTTGGGGTTATTGACAGTTCTTAACGTAGCACTGAAAAAACACGCCCAGATTCTGTTTTTCTTCAAACCACACTGATTTTGAAAAAGTTACTTTCTACCAGGAAGCAAGCAAAACCTCATCCATCTATATCACTCTATATGTATATCTCCAGAACACCTAGACACACAGTTAGACTCTGATTCCTGAAGCAATAAGACACATTCAAAATGCTCATGACTGATACACCAGTGGCAAAAGCAGGTAAATCATTAAAGCCACATTGGTTTCAGGTGCAGAATAACCTTTCAAATAATAAAAAAGGTTATTGGGTTGCCTACATTATTCAAATTGGTCATTTATAGCATCAGAGAACTGGAAGTCTCAACTTTTGAGTTCTTTGGGGAAAAAAACTGAAATATCAAAAAAGCTTAATGTACAAAGACACTCCTACTGCCACCTTTTGAGTGCATCCATCACTTCTTTCCAATTTCAAGGGCTGGGACAAGAAGTTTAATGAGCCATTTCCAAAGCACAAATATTTGAGATCTGCTCATTGACATACAGGCAGCCTGCCAGAGTCTCTCTTATGGGAGCAGAATTTAAATCCCTTTTCTTTTTTTTCCCAGCAATATGTGGCTTGGAAACTAAACTTTGGAAAAAAAAGCTTTTTAAGCTCTCTTTCGAAGAGAAGAAAGTGAGGGGTTAAGTGCTGAAATCTAGAAAGGAAAAAAGCACTCAATTTATTTTTATTTTTCAAAATATATCCCTAAATTGACACTTTGCATTTCATGTTCTGAAATAAGTCATCAGGGATCTGTCAGAATCTTTTTTTCCAAATCCTTCAGTGATCAGTATTACATAGAAATTACAAAACTGCCTCAGCTGCCATAAATCCCAGGTGCATTGTTCTAAGAAACATTAGCTCTCCTGTAAGTCCCTTTCACCCCAGAACCCTTGTGGAAGATGAACCCCTCATGGTACAAGGCACCAATAAATCAATTTGCCAAAACAACCTTACCAGTCCTTGGGGCAGGGCCAGAAACAGGGGAAGCAGAGGGACCTGTTGAGAGCATTTACAAGGAGCTGCGCAGAAAAAGCTGGAAATGGTGAACGGAAGCCTCTGTAACAGGAAGATCAAGGAAAACATCAGATGAGAAGCATCTACCCCCAAAAAATCTCTTTTGGTTGATGGGGAGATTAAAGCAGACTAAGACAACAAAACTTTTTTGTTTTCTGACTGCAAATCTGTACGGGATTTACACTTACTAGCCCAAACTTCAGCAACAGGGAGGAGATGATGAACTCATCTAGCATTCCTACCTTCATTTCTTTGGCATCAGAGCCCCCAAAGAGCACCCCGCAAGGAGAGAGTGTGCTGGGACAGCATCTGTCCTTGCACCAACAAGGTGATGAATGGATGAGAGCAAACAAATGACTTGCCCATACCCGCTGGGGATGGGGCAAAATTTACACCCCATATAAGGAAAAAACACTATAAAGAAATATAAGGAAAATAGTAGAAGGAGGAAAAAAGTAGAAGGAGGACCAGACTCCCCAAGTGGCTGCAGCATGAAAGACAAGCTCTTTATCCCAGGAAGCCTTCAATGGCATCCTAAGGTCTGCCAGGAGTGATTAGGGCAGCTCTGGCTTAGAGCAGAAGAACGTACCACAGGGATACAAAGTGCACCTTGAACCTCATTTTCCTGCAGATTTAAGTTGCAACTTATTTTCTTTTTTCATTGGGAAAAGCCTGAAAAACCCACAAGAAAAGAGTTCCCACTACAAATCCCCATGTGAAGAGACTGAGCCAGGCCTGCTCTCACCTTGCTTTAAACATGCTTCAGCTGCAATTTCCAGCATCACAAACCCCCGCATACGGAATCCTGCAGCACAGCTCAGTAGTTACTGGGGATCTGTCTGCCCCATAAAATCCTCTGCTTAAGGCTGTCTTACGACTTCCAAATGTGCTCGCTCACTACTCTGCCTTACACAAAGCATTGCATTTTGACTTGTAGGATCGCTGCAGAGCCCTTACTTAGCTGCGTAATTGCTCTGCAACTTGGTTTTGCTCATTTTCTCTGTTCTTACCCTTGCAGATACAAGAGAAAAACCCTTGCACTTACAGACTTAACCTAAAAACGCCTCTTCTCTTGAGCTCAAGCACAGAAAGAAGCATCTGACTTCTAAGAGCCTGACCCTCTTTTCCTTAAAAGCTTAAAAATAGCACAGACTTTTCTTCCCCTCCTTTTTTTTTTTTTTTTTCTTAAAGCAGAATTTAGGGGTGGTGCTTGACCTCGTCACAAATTACACGGAGCCCACCTGAGCCTGCCGTGGCAATTTGGGGGCTCTATAAGGCAGCAGTAGAGAGTGATCTGACTTTTTGACTTGTGGGGGGAGGTGAGTTTTGTGTAGGTTTGATGAGTGAGGTGGTAGGGAAATATTATTGATGACTATTTGTATTTAATGGAGGATAAGGGGGACACTGCTTTATTTTACAGCAGTCTGTGTGCATTTATATATTCTCTGTTTCTGTTGCCTGTTATGAGATGTGACAGTGCAGAGCATGAGGGGGTTGTTTTAAGGACTTTTCTTAGGCCCTGCTGCTTCTTCACTGACCTAGCAGAAGACCTTGCTCTTAAAGAATTTAGTACCTTTTCACGCAGTCTTTAAACGATGCTGTAACTATTCCAAAATACTCTCTTGAAAGAGGTGTTAAAGAGTGTATAATCCTGGCTGTGACAAGCAACCAGTGTTCAGATTAACAGCTCTTCTAGTGCTTTTAGAGCTCCTTCTACCTGGCAGAGCTGGTGACTGGAATGGTGCTTAGTGCTCTTGGTGCCAAATGGCATCAAGAAAACGGAATCCTTTGTCTGCTCCCTGTTTTCTCTCCAAATTACTCTGTTCCTGCACACTTGCTCATGGTCAAACCCTGCTGTTCTGTAG